>NC_136118.1:990963-1175963 GCF_965212315.1 Lampetra planeri | reverse complement strand
ACGTCGTACGTCTCGGCGCACCCCGCGTGTTTGTTTTCTCATAAGTGAACTCCACCAGGATCTCGCGCAACGCGAGGTACGCGCTCGCACGCGTACCTCGGCCGTGTGTCCAGATCCGTGCAATACTCGTTTGAACTTCTGCCAATGAGAAAAACCCGGTGACGGTTCTAGTCGTGGCGGGGGACGTTGCGCTGGCCACGTCGCCTTGCGCCGCCGTGCGTGAGCGGTGATGTCCCTTGAGTGCCATCATGGTGTGTGCTTTAACAAAGCTTCGTGTGTAGGCTCGGTGTGTAGCTACAAGATAAGAGCTGCACGTGTTTCTGCGTCACATCTGTCGTTAAACCGCATCAAGTTAGAGCTCCGAATCTTAAATCTCCCCACTGCATTTTCGGGTTGTGCCACGTTGTTGGACACGATGTCTGACGTTTCGCGCCACGTGCCAGGAGCATTTTCTCTCTTGGAGGCTCCTGCATTGGAACATTTGGCCAATTTCATTACTTTGGCGAGAGGAATCTGGAGTACCCGGAGAATACCCACACATACGAGGGGGAAACACTCAACGCTTGCCAGAGACACATTCAACAATCCTCAGCTGTACTGCCATCTGCCTGCCTCGCCACTCAATCTTATAACACCTGACAGCCTACTCTCAAGTGGGATTCAACACATCAATAGTCGCTCCCTACTGGCAGACTTAAGCCCATTTGCAGGTCAGGTGCCAGGTCACCTTGTGCCCACAGCGACAGCTGCCCCCGGGGGTGCCCGTTCGAATGCGCTGAGACGAGATGCGGTCTCAGTCTTTCCGAGAAGCCCCGCCATATATCGAGGAGGGCGCCGTGTCGAGCACGGACCATTACGCTTGCTATCCAGGCTCAGACCCTGCTTGGCTCGCCAACATCTCTTGCGATTCACAAGGGAGGATCATCACCGTCGTCGTCACCGTCGTCGTGAGACCACGGCCACATGACATGGCCCGGCCGCGTTCGCGTGCCGGTTCTGTTCGGCGGCTGCCAGGACTCGGCGAGCAGGCGCTGCGGGTACTCAGCCCTCACGGCACGAGACTGGCGGCAGGGAGCGGGTCCCGGCGAGAGAGAGAGAGAGACGGTGAGTGACACGGAGTCCGGGCGTGAATCCCTCGCACATCTGGGCAATTTGCAGGGCGGCTTATGGGCATGCCCAGCTGTCTGTGTGCGCTCGCTCACTTGCGCACGCACGCTCGCACGCGCGCACGCGAGAGTTGAAAGTGATTAGTTTTGGTGGTCACGGCCGGACGGCGCGGGGCACCGGGCTCTGTTGTTAATAAACGGCGCGGCGTGAAACAATAACGGGGGTCTTTTGAGCGGCGGCAGCGGCGGCGGCAGCGGCGGCGTCCTGCAGGATGCTCGGAGATAACGTGACCCGAGGAGTCCCTCCCGCGGGCACCCCCCCCCACCGCCCGGGCCGCCAAAAAAACTCAGTATGGAATATAATAATTGAAGGAATCGGGTCGCCTTTCATGTGAAATCTGAATTGTATTTTCCATTTTAAACCAAAAGCAGGACAAGGTTGGCTAAACGGTCAGGGCTTCAAAGTGAAGGAAGAGGGAAGGCAGCGGAGGCGGTAATGCGGACCAGGCGGGACGCGCAGGGCCGTCGCGGGTCCTCGCTCGCCACGCGTCCTCCCATTCCCCCTCTCCTTCCTCCTCCTGCGTACACTCTCCACCGCCCTCCACCGCAAAACTCCCCCTGCCTCTCTCTCATCAGCCTCTCTGGCTGCGCCGCACTCTCTGCGCGTTGTCGCTCGCAGTCCGCCGCTCTGCCCCCTCCCCGTCTCTACCCGCGCGTAGCGCGCCGCGCGTCCCGTCTCAGTCCGTCGTCCTGCGTCTTCATCGCGTCGCCCTCCCCCCCCACCCCCCCCAGTGGCGTCCCCATGCCCGCGCGTTCTCCTCTGCCCCGCGCGCGCCGCTTCGCGGTGGCCCAGCTCGCGTTAATGAGCGCAAAGAAAAGCCCCTCTGTTTTGGGTGTAAAATAAATAAATGGAGAGTGGGTGCCGTGCAAAGCGGATATAATTGAGATTAATCGTGTACGATTTCTTGTTAATATTAAAAACGGCCTAGCGTTGGCATGGCACTCCAAATAAAACACCAAGAATTTTTTTTTTTATTGTTCGCTGCCAAGAAGATTTGTAAACGTTGAAACGTTAAAAAGTGAGCCTTTGGCCAGGAGGCCGGTGGAAAATTCCTTGAATCACAAACGACACCACAAGGTCTCCCGAAGCGGCGATGCTCGGGTGTGACGCCCGGGCCGTAGCAGCGGCGCAGACGATCGGCAGGAAGTCCGAGCAGAGGTTGCTGCGACGAGCGAGTGGTGGCCTACTCAGTGTTTTCATGAATTTGCTTTTGCCCCCCCCCACGCTCCCCATCTCGAGTGTTTACAGTGCGTATTCACAGCGGGTGTGCCTTTACGCTAAATTGCCAGCGCCGGGAGAGCCGTTTCTTTCCGAGATTCGGTTCCCGATGTTCTCCCAAGCGGGGGAAGCGGAGTCGGCCGCTGCAGCCCGGTGCGTCCCTCGGCGAGGTCGGGGGTCGCTTTCCACGGGTGACCCCCCCCCCCCCCCCGGGTTCCCGCCACACGGCGCACGAGCGCGGAGGGGGGGGGAGCCGCGCGTTGGAGCGCGCATTAACCCGGGACCCGACGGAGAGGGAGACGGGGAGGGAGGGAGAGGGACTGTCGGAGAAGACAATGGCACGAGAGACGTTCACCGGAGGTGGCAGGGGGCGGCAGCCTCGTTAGTCGTTGTGTACGGGTCGCGGCCGGGCAGGTGAGACGCACCTGGTCTCAATAAGCGGCGCTGTACGAGGCAGCTCCCGCGAATACAAATTGCGCCCGGGTCTATTGGGCCTTCGCGAGATGAAACGCAGCCATTCATCTCTGTCGCCGTGGCTCCCGGAATTTTTTTTTTACTTTTCAGTGTTATTTATTTATTTTTTGCCCTGTTTCAGGGGGTGGGGGCGGGTGTGTGGGGGGCGGAGAGCACGAGTGGACAGAAGCCCCGAGCCACGCGAAACTCGCCGGCGAGTTTGCCGTTGCTGCTGCTGCTGCTGCCGCTGCCACTGCGGTTGCGAGCGATGCGTGGGACCGGCAAAATTGCGCTCGCAACTCCGTGCCGCTAGAACCGTAACGACGGCTAACATCAACGGCGACGGCAACGCCGTTCAGCAACAGATCGAGACTTGATATTTAGCGCAGGCTGCGTAAAAGTTTCTCAAACTTGTATGCTTATTTCATGTTTGGGAGTATTTTTCTCCCCGCCCCGCCCGTCTCTACTTTAAAAGGATATTAATTTGGTAAATCCTGGACAAAGTTGAAGGAATATGCATGAGGACATTTGTGGGTTTGTGCTGACAGCTTTGAAGCTCGTGCCGTAATACCAAAAGCCTAAATAATGGATTAGGTTTTTCGGAGACCATTGCAATAGAGGCTAAAGCCCGGGAATAAAGGCGATGTATTTAAATTTTAAAATGTGCAGTCGTCCTTCGGGGAGCCCGCGTGTACCTAATCTTTGGTAAAGCCTTCACAGCGTCGAGGTTAATGCCGCGGTTTTTTTCTCCCCGTTATGAAAACAGCATAAATATCGCCCCTACCATTTATGGATCGTTGGGGGGGGGAGTTTGTGTCTTTTGTGCTCTTCATAAAAACTTTCTAGAAAATGTTCACCGTACGCACGCTTCGTGTGTGTGCACCGTATGCATGTGGAGCTGAGAGTCTCCGCTGATTGGTCGTCATGATGGCGAGAATTACAAAACTCGGAGAAACATGCGTCCTGGGTGGACACAGAGACACGGGGACACGGGGAGACATTGAGACACATGGACATGGAGGCAGAGAGACATGGGCCCGTGGAGACGCAGGGACATATGGACGTGGAGAAGCAGCGACATGAGCCACGGAGACGCAGAGACACGGGGACGCGGAGATACGAGGATACGGAGACACGGAGATACAGAGACACGGGGACACTGAGACACGGGGACACCGTGCACCATTGGTGTGGACGCCGCCCCCCCAGGCCCCGACTCGAACTCGCACCATGCTGCGTCGCTTCCACGATTCACGGAAGGGCCAGCGGAGGACGGCACCTGGAGTTGAGCCGCGTGAACGACGGTCGGTGCGACCGTGGGGGCAGAGCTCGGTAGCCCCGCGGAACGCAGCCCAGCGGCGGTCGCTCTGTGCTTGTGCCGCCCTAACCTGCCACGACGTTTTGCATCGTTTATTGATCTTCAGAAATAATGCGATCGATCGGGAGTGATATAATTTGTACAATTTACAAAATACAATAGAATCATTAGAATTCGACCATAGTTTACTGAAATATATCATATATATCAAAATCTGAATTTTTTTTTTATCCTGGAGGAATCCAATGAGCCATGAAGATTTTTTTCCACAGATGTCCACAAGGATAATTACTCGAACAGGTACTGTCACATTTCTATGAATGTTTTTCACGTTCAGGCCAGACAACGGCATCAGGAGCAGCAGCAGCAGCCGAGTGTTATCGCCGTGATGGCTCCTTCATATTTGTGGATGTTACTGATGATTAACGGGTTCGGCGAAGCCAGAGACGACAGTCGGGAGCCCTCCTGAGTGACGCACACGACCCGATCGCCGGCGCGCTCGCGGCTATCGGTCGCGCGTCGCTGCCGTCACGGACGACGTCCGCCCTCCTGACGCCTGCTCGCCCGTGACCGCACGGAACGTGCCGTGTGATGTGAATTCACCGTGCGCCTTGAATGTTTACGCTCAAAAACCGCTTCGACTTTTTTTTGACGAGGGGGGTGGGGGGGGGGTTCGGTGCAGGGGGAGGGGTGTGGGCGGCGAGGGAAGTCAAACGTGCGGGTCTAGCGGAGTCCGCACATAGTTGCGTACGCGCACACACGGGTACACGCGCGCACTTGCACATACGCGGCGTTTATTTCTACTCGACATCAAAGTCAGCGCCTCGGGGCAGAGCGAGTTGCGTTCAAACGGGTGGGGAGGGGGTTGGGGGGGGCAGTGGAGGGGGGTGGCAGCTTTTTCGAATCTACATCTAAACGATCCGATTGGCCGCAACGAGGGCGCCAATTAAAGCGCCTAATTAGAGCCGTGCCCATTCACCGCTTCCCTGCCTGGGCACGGGGAGTTCTCCGCTTCGTAGTGCGTTTGTCTTGGATATCAAAGCGCGTGCGGTGCTAAAAATTATAATCATTCCTCTTGCATTCACCCCCCTCCCCGTCCTGCCACCCGCGCGTCCGTGCGTGTGGCGTCACAATGCTTCAGCTGCCACAGCATACCCGCAGAGTCCACCCCCAAGCACACCACACACACACACCATACACACCACACACACACCACACACACCATACACACCATACACACCACTCACACACCATACACCACACACACCACACACACTCCCACCACAAACCGCACACACCACACACACCACACACACTCACACACCATTCACACCACACACACTCACACACCACACACACCACTCGCACTCACACCACACACACACACCATACACACCACACACTCACACACCATACACACCACACACACACTCACACACCACACACACTCACACACCACACACACACACACCACACACACCATACACAGCACACACACTCACACACCATACACAGCACACACACTCACACCATACATACTCACACACCATACACTACACACACCACACCATACACACCACACACAATCACACACCACACACAACCCACACACACCATACACCCCACACACACCATACACACCATAAACACCATACACACCACACACACATCATACATCATACACACCACACAACCATACACACCACACACACCATACACACACTACACACGACACACACTCACACACTACACACACTCACACACCATACACACACTACACACGACACACACTCACACACCATACACACACTACACACGACACACACACACCATACACACACACGCACTCACCACAAAGACAAGTGCTAGTTAGCGAGCACCTATTAAAGCCTGTACGGCACACGAAGGGGTGGGTGGCCAGCACCACGCCTGCCCACCTTTGTCTCCCTCGTGGCGGTGTTTACACACCGCACCAGGTACTTATTTGAGGCTGAGTCGACCTAGGCGAGGCCCAGGACCTGTTCAGATAATCGTCACCAGTGTTGACTGTGAGCGGGAATGGAACTCAGGTTGCCAGGTTCTTGGTTCACACTCAACGCCCCCCCTGAATTACACATCCCCAGCCGCATCATCCACACACTCCAACCTCCACCGCACCCCTTACACCCCCACACATCACCGCACCCCGCACACCCCCACACACCCACACATCACCGCACCCCGCACACACATCACCGCACCCGCACACCCCCACACAGGCCCCCCCACGCCCCCCCCCCCCCCACGGGCCGCTGCCTATTGTGACGCGTCGGGCCCCTCTGTAGTGGTGGGGGCCCCCGTGACGGTGACAGCTCTGATCGATCGCCCCCGGCCCCCCGAGTCAGGAGCCTCATAATGGCCGGAAAACTCCGGCGAGCGGTCGCCTCACCAACACCCGCCGCTCGCCCGCTGTGTGCCCGGCACCGGCCCCTCCCGCTGGTGGCCCGGGTCTGGTGGGGGAGGGGGGCAGGGGAGTGGGGGGGGGGGCGCGGGGGGTGGGGCCCGGTGCACGTGGTGGTGTCGCCCTCACCTCGCTCGCTCGCCCTCTCTGCGATCGCTAATTTGGCCGCCGCCAGAGGTCACGGTGCGCTTCCTCACGTTTGCTCGGATCAATTAGCGCTTCCGTGGCGGGCTGGCGGCGGCACAAGGAGGGGTGCGGAGGAGTGCCCAGGGCCTACAATTCTCGCAGCAATGTTCCCGGGTCGCTGCTAGATCAGAGGAAGCGGCGAGCGAAGAGAGCGGTAAGCCAGGGCCGCTGCGAGAGATTTGGATGTGGTGTGCCGGATGTGTAAATGTTTTTCTGCGTTGCTGACGCGGCTGGAAGGAATTCCCTCCCGGGTGTGCCTGCAGCGTGACACACGCACGTCAGTGGTACGGTGACGTCAGTCGGTGACACGGGGGTGTGTGCGTGCATGAGTGTGTGCGTGAGTGTGTGCTGGTGTGTGCGTGCGTGTGCGTGCGTGTGTGCGTGTGTGTCTGCGTACGTGTGCGTGCTTGTGTGTGCATGCATGTGTGCGTGCGTACGTGTGCGTGCGTGTGCGTGCCTGCGTGTGTGTGCGTGCGTGTATGTGTGCGTGCCGCTGATGACTCAGCTGCAGGGTCCGCTGATCGCACGGTGGGACCGGTTGGTGGCCCGCCGAGGTGTGCAGCACACAGGTGGCGTGTGTCAGTGGCACACTCTGCAGTGCCACACGCGCGCTGTCTATGAGCCGTCCTCCCCGGTGCGCGGCACCAGTGCCAGGCGCGGTGCACGCGTCGTTGCCGGGACGGGCTGGGAAAACCGTCCGCTCGCGCTGGCGTGGGAATGGACGTTATGTTGCTGGGACTCACCTTCAATGAAAGTGCCGTGCGTGTAGTTTGATCATTGCCGTGTAATTAACGTCGCTGTGTAATACCCTCGGTGATTGATTGATTGAGGGAATTACCGGTTATGTGTGAACTGTGCTGAAGGGGATTTAAAAAAAATGTTTTGTTTAACTGCTGAGCGCAGGCCCAGAACGTCAAGCAGCCGGAAACAAACAGCGCCGTCAGAGTTGTTGTAGTGAGAGTCCAACACGTTGCTTGAATTGAGCAAGGTTATTGTTGTTATTGTTTTTAGGAGAGCGTGGAGAGATAGGCGACCTTGGGTTGGAATTCCAAAGTGGAGCAGTGCGGTGTCAGAAGCGGAAGCAGAAGTGGTGCGACCTGCCGTGTGGTGAATGTGCGGGTGAGTGTGTGAGTGAGTGGGTGAATGTGTAGGTGAGTGTGTGAGTGAGTGGGTGAATGTGTGGGTAAGTGAGTAGGTGAATGTGTGGTTGTGTGAGTGAGTGTTTGAGTGGGTGAGTGAGTGGTTGAGTGGGTGACCGTGTGAGTCAGTAAGTGGTTGAGTGGGTAAGTGAGTGGGTGGTGAATGTGTGGGTGAGTGGATGAATATGTGGTTGAGTGAGTTGGTGGGTGTATGTGTGGGTGAATGTGTGGGTGAGTGAGTGGGTGAATGTGTGGTTGTGTGAGTGGGTGGGTGGGTGAATGTGTGGGTGAGTGAGTGTTTGAGTGGGTGAGTGAGTGGTTGAGTGGGTGACCATGTGAGTCAGTGAGTGGTTGAGTGGATGAGTGAGTGGGTGGTGAATGTGTGATTGAGTGAGTGGGTGGGTGAATGTGTGGATGAGTGAGTGGGTAAGTGAGTGGTTGAGTGGGTGAGTGTGTGAGTGAGTGGGTGAATGTGTGGTTGTGTGAGTGGGTGGGTGAATGTTTGGGTGAGTGAGTGGTTGAGTGGGTGACCGTGTGAGTCAGTGAGTGGTTGAGTGTGGTGAGTGAGTGGGTGGTGAATGTGTGGGTGAGTGGGTGAATGTGTGGGTGAGTGAGTGGGTGAGTGAGTGGTTGAGTGGGTGAGTGAGTGGTTGAGTGGGTGAGTGTGTGAGTGAGGCGGCCGGACGTGGTGCTGGCCACCCACCCTCTTGTGTGCCCTGTCGGCCTTCATAGGTGCTCACTAACAGCACTTGCCCCAAGCTATAAAGGGGGGTCTTTGTCTTTGTTTTGTGACCTACAGTGCCATGGTGGTTGAACACGGTGTGTATGAGACGAGTCCTCAACATGAAAGACTCAACGAGTGAAGTTCACGGGAACTGTAACCATGGCAGCAGTAGCCATAGAAGAGTGACAAGGTGTGAGGATCCGGTGGGGGGCGGGGTGGGGCGGGGCGGGCAGGGGGTGGGGGGTAAGGAGAAACGACGCTCGACCTTCACTGCGTCTCACTCCACATCCCCACGCACGCGCGTACAGACACACACACACGTGTGGAACACACGCACGCTCACACGCAGACACGTGCACGTATACGTGCATGCATCTTCACTTGCACAAACACGTATGCATGCATGTGCATGCATTTCACACACAAAGATCCCCCATATAACCTGTAACAGGCTGTCGGGGCAAGTGCTGTTAGCGAGCACCTGTGAAGGCTGGACAGGCACACGAGGGAGTGGGTGGCCAGCACCACACTCGACCGCCTTTGTCTCCCCAATGGTGATGTTTTCACACTCTACCAAGTACTCATTTGAGGAGGAGTCGACCTAGGGGAGGCCCAGGACTTGTTCAGCGTATCGTCCCTGGTGGTGGCCGTGACATACACGAGTGTGCGCACAAACGTGCGCTGCGCTATGACCCTGGTGACCTGGGTTTGATTCCCTTTCACGGTCAACAACATTTGATGATTATTTGAACCAGGGATCGGTAGTGTCTTTGTGGGGAGCGGTAGTGTAGTGGTTAGCGGTCGACACCAGTGATGATTATATTATCGGAGCAGCTCCTGGGCCTCCCCTACAGTGACTGTACTGGCCTTCATAGGTGCTCGCTAACAGCACTTGCCTCAACAGTCTGTTAAGGCAATGCCGGGGGATCTTTGTCTTTATCTGTGGTGTGACGTGCGTGGTGCGTGCGTGGTGCGTGTGGCGTGCATGGTTCGTGTGGAGTGTGCGGTGCGTGGTACATGTGGCGTGCGTGGCGTGTGTGGCGTGCGTGGTGCGTGCGTGGTGTGTGCGGCGTGTGTGGTGTGTGCGTGTGACGTGTGGCGTGCGTGGTGCATGTGGCGTGCGTGGTGCATGCGTGGAGTGTGTGGTGCGTGTGGCGTGTATGGTGTGTGTGGCGTGTCTGGTGTGTGCGTGGTGCATGCATGGTGCATGCGTGGAGTGTGTGGTGCGTGTGGCGTGCGTGGTGCGCGTGGCGTGTGGCGTGTGTGGTGCCTCTGCAGTCGGCGAGCTCCCTCCACCTGATCTCGTGTCTCCCGCTCGCCCCACGTGGCGCTCAGACGGCATACACAGAGTGCCGTTGTTTACAGTCGCAGGGGCGGCGGCGCAGCGGTTGGCGCGCCGCACCTCGGACCTGTGCGACCCGAGGCCGACTCCCGCCCCGCGGCTGACAACTCAACCGGTCCTGGGCCTGCCTCCACCCTACGTCTTCACCAATCGCTACGGACCAGCCTGGTGAAGTATGGACCCACAACCCTCATGCCCAACGCGGTGTGGAGTGGGCATCGACCAGCAGTGGGATTGACAAAGTGGTTGTGAATTATACAGGTAGGAACAACAGGTTCCACACTGCCCACCAGGGATTGTGTTTACTAAAACGTGTCGTTGTTCCTGCGTTTTTGGATGCTCTGATGTATCGCAGGGTACCGCATCAAAACGTGTCGCAATTTCCAGGATTCGTTTTGACACGTGACGAGCCGCGTCCGTTGTGACGTCACAACTGGCGTGACACCATAACGCGGGCGCAGGTCCCATACAGGGAAACCATTAAACTCCCGAACGCTCGATTCGTCAAAGTTAAGCTCGTAGGCTTCCCAATCCCCTGCCTTCTGCTTCACGTAATTCCTCGCAATTGAAACGCGTAAACTCCTCAAATGCGCGGCGCTAATTAAACCCGGGAGAAAGGCGGAGGCTTAAAGTCGGTGAACTTCCCCGCGGCGCTGGGGCGCTCTGGGCAGGGCCCGTGCCCACCGCCTTCCTCTCGTACCCCGGGTGCGAGTCACCCAGCACCGTGTCCCTCTGTGCCCGCTCCCCCCGCAACCCCATCCCCCACCCACCCCCACCCCAGCCACACCTCCTTTATTGTCCCGCGGTTTGTGACGGACGCCTGTGGCTCAGCGCTGGGGCTTTGCAGAGATTCCGCGTCGTCGCTGCAACGGTTATGAAGGCTCTGTTGTGCAAAGTGGATGAAAACAAACACCACAATAAACCGGGACCATGTGGAGGTCGGGGAACTTGTGTGGAGGGGAGGGGGTTAGGTGGGGGGGGGGCAGGGAGACTGGGGGGGGTTATTGGAGGGGAGGGGGGCGGAGAGGGCGGGAAAGGGGGAAATAAAATTAAAACATATATCCTGCGTGGTTTCCGCAGGAAGCTGCTGGCATGGGTTCGGTTATCAAAGACGGCGCTGACTTGTTGTAACGGTGGCGGCGGGTGGCGGCGGTCGACGGGCGCAGCACGAAAAATAAAGGGGGAAACAAAAAAAGAAATGGGCGATGGGTGGCTCGAGGCCAGCTCGTTGGGGGAGCGCAGTAATTACCGCTAACCGAGGGAGGCATTCCAGCAGCAGCCGCGCCGGCGAGACACAAACACGCTGCCGGTACCGTCCTCCGCTGTCTGTCTGGCGCAGGCGGGCCGGCGGGCCGGCGGGGCGGCGGCAGTCTGGGCACTAACGTGGAACAGGCGCCTGATTGCAAACACATGGCACGGTGGGGCGGGCGGAGGGGGGGTCGGAGAGTGGGCGAACGAACTGGGAGAAGAGAGAAAGATGAAGGGAGGGAGCGCGTGCGTACGGGAGAGAGGGAGCGATAGCGTGTGGGAGAATGGGAAAGTGAAAGGGCGGATTGGGGAGAGCAGGGGGGAGCGGGAGAGGAGTACGCGGCTCGCGAGTGAAGATGTTGGCGATGGAGAAGAGGAGGAAGTGTGAGATGGGCGGGAGTGAGCAAGCGAGGGAGGGAGGGAGCGAGGGAGGGAGCGAGCGAGGGAGCAATTGACCTCTTGTTGTATTACAGGGGATGTGCAGCAGGGGTCACCGGCTGCTGTCGTTATCGCTGAGAGAGCGGCACTCGACGTGCGGCTGGGCACGTGCTTCGCAGGCGGGATGAGCATCGGATCTGAAGAGAGTTCTGAACGTTGGGTTTTGAAGGGCGATTTTGTTTTTTGAATCGATTCCGCGATGCACTCGTTAAGATGTCTTCATCGCTAACCGTGGTGATGTCACCAAATATATAATGAACAAAAAAGTAATTGCCTTTATTTACCCAGGAAAGCAGCCCTCCCTGAGTCTCAAGACCCATTGTTAGGAGAGTCCTGCTGCATTGGGACGTTCATCCCAGTCCCATGCATCAGAGTTTGACTTCGTGTTGGACGAATCAATAGCAGCCCAAGGCAACGTGCCATGTGCACTTTGGGATAACACTCAAATCTCTGCACAAATAGACTCAGGAATCCATCGCTTGTCCTGCCACCTCTCAGCCCAAGCTGACAAATCCTGGTATTGCCGGGCAGTCTCCCATCCGAGTGCTAACTGGGTCCAAAGCCCTGCTGAGCATGTTATATTATCTCGTGGTGGATGTGGGGGGGGGAGAGAGGCGTTCGTCTCTCGGCTGCGTCGCTCACTTTCTCCTCGGTTGCGTGACCTGGTTGCGGGGGGGGGGGGGTGTGTGTGGGGTGGGGAGGGTGGAAGAGCGGTGAGTGTTGGGGGGGGGGGCAGTGGTGGGAGTTAGTGGGGGGGCATTGGTGGGGGTTAGTGGGGAGGAGTGGTGGTATTTAGTGTGGCGGGGGGGGTTGGTTGGTGGTGGGGGTTAGTTGGGGAGAGTGGTGGGAGTTAGTGGGCGGGGCGGTGGTGGGGATTAGTTGGGGGGAGTGGTGGGAGTTAGTGGGGGGGTTGGGGAAAGTACCCCCCCCCCCACTGACCTGTACGAGCGTCGTCACCTCTCTCGAGGGGGCCATCTTCGGCGTAGGGATGAATTTTCGAAGATTTAGCGGGGGATTTTTTTTGTTGTTTGTCGGCGTTTAAGTGACTACATTGCAGGGGGAGGAAAGGAGCGTGGCGCATTGCGACACCGCGCTCGGGCGCACTCCGAGCACCCCGGAGCCGATGTGCCGAGCTCGGCGAGCGGGCGGCCGGAATTTGATTGTTTATGATGCAGGCATGCATCCCCCGTTGGTTTCTACTCCTGAAGGCCACGGTTCGTGCCGAATTCCAGAGAGTAAAGTTTCACCGGGCTGACAGCCTCACGGAATCCGTGGCCCCGGCGCCCCCGGAAAGGGGCGGCCGCGGCGACTCCCACCGTTCGTATTCGTGCCCCCCCCCCCCCGTGCCGCGCTGCAGGGCGGCACGCCGGTCGGTCGTTCGGTGGCTCGTTCATTCTTTCGGTCGGTTATTCTTCAGTTGTTACGTCGGTCGCTCGGTCGGATGCCGAGTCACTCGATCGGTCGTTTGGTTTGTTGACCGGTCAGCGGTTCACATGCTCATTCAATTGGTCAGTTCCGTCGTTGGGTCGGTCGTCATCCACGTGGTTCTGACGTCCCCCCCGTGACCTCGCCGACTGCCTGCGGCGGACACCAAACCCCGGCCGATCGGCTTCGCGACCTTGTGCTAGGTGCGTTTTTTCAGTATTATTTATAGTAAATCACATGTTATGCATATTTCAACAGTATATATAGTTGACATTTGTTGCTGTGCATCAACACACAGGTGACTTGAATAATAAAAAACACATTGAATCAAAGCAAGACGGCCTTGCTCACTCTTTGAGTTGCTCTTTTTAAATTAATGTTGCCATTGGCGCTAGTCGTGTTTCATAGAGACTGCTCATGTCAGGTGTACACGCTGCTGACGCCGCTGCTGCCACTGCCACTACTGCCGACGGTGGTGCTTGGGGCGCCCAAGAATTGTGCGGGGGGCGACCCCATCGCGTGGGCAGCTGAACCCCGAGGGTGGCTCCACGACTCGCAGAGAGGCTGCACCTCAAGTTCATTGTCAAAAGGTCGGCGGGTGTGTTGGGTGGGTGCGGTGAGTTGGGTGGGTGCGGTGAGTTGGGTGGGTGCGGTGAGTTGGGTTGGTGCGGTGAGTTGGGTGGGTGCGGTGAGTTGGGTGGGTGCGGTGAGTTGGGTGAGTTGGGTGGGTGCGGTGAGTTGGGTGGGTGCGGTGAGTTGGGTGGGTGCGGTGAGTTGGGTGGGTGCGGTGAGTTGGGTGGGTGCGGTGAGTTGGGTGGGTGCGGTGAGTTGGGTGGGTGCGGTGAGTTGGGTGGGTGCGGTGAGTTGGGTGGGTGCGGTGAGTTGGGTGGGTGCGGTGAGTTGGGTGGGTGCGATGCGGTGAGTTGGGTGGGTGCGGTGAGTTGGGTGGGTGGGTGCGGTGAGTTGGGTGGGTGCGGTGAGTTTGGTGGGTGAGTTGGGTGGGTGCGGTGAGTTGGGTGGGTGCGGTGAGTTGGGTGGGTGCGGTGAGTTGGGTGGGTGCGGTGAGTCCGAGCCGAGGACCGCCGCTCGTGTGCGCCGCGCGTCACCTCCTCGTGCCCGCGACGATGCGAAGCGGCTCCCGACGGGGATTGCCCCCAGCCCAGCTCCCACCCCCCACCCCCACTTCCCCGCCTCCGCCGCTCTTCCACCACACTCCTCCGTGGCGTAGCGTGGCCCCGGTACAAGGAATGATCTGGTGCTGCCTACCCAATCTCCCCCTCGTCGCAGCGGTGGCACCGCCTGCACACTCCGTAACTACGCCACTGATCGTCCTCCCGTTTCTCCTGTTCCTCCCTCGCCTGTGCAACCGAGTGCGCACGTACGCGCACGCGTGCACGGTGGCGGAGCCTCCGACCCTTGTGCTGCGCTAGCGCAATGAATGCGTCTCTGTTAGTGCGTCGGCGCGCGGGCAACGCTGGCGTGCCATCAAAGCCGGAGTTGTCGTGCCACCGCGCAATTTTAACAGCCCCCTCTTCCACCACCCCCGAGAGTATGACATCACATCGCGCCCACGCACGCACACACAAAGATCCCCCGTGTAGCCGTAACAGATTTTTAAGGCAAGTGCTGTTAGCGAGTAGCACCTATGAAGGCTGGCACGGCACACGAGGGGGTGGGTGGCCAGCTCCACGCCCGGCCGCCTTTGCCTCCCCAGTGCCGATTACACGTTGCACCAGGCACTTATTTAAGGTTTAGTCGACCTAGGCAATGCTTAGGAACGGTTCAGATATTCGTCACCGGTGTTGGCCATGAGTGGGAATGGAACTTGGGTGGCGCGGGTTCGAGGTGCAATGCCCTAACCACTTTGGGCCACCGTACAGACGCGCACACATGCACACACACGCACACACGCGTGCAGAGTTTCAGCTGGTGTCTGCCTCCTTCGGCTGCCCCGCCGCCCTTTTCCACATTGACGGGGCTTTTGTTTCTGAGCGGCTTTGCTCAATGCCTCGATACATCACTCGGCTTCGCTCGGTGTCCGCCGACGGACCGACTTGCAACACAGCACACGGCAGATGCCTTCGCAGTGCGACTCGCGACCTCCTCTTGATACCAAGATCCAGGATGGTCACGTCTATGCACCGCTTCTCGGTGGCTGGAACGCTATCCCTCTGCACATTCGCAGCATCGCCTCAATCGTCTACTTCAAGAGACACTTAAAAACTCACATCTACAGCGACTCTGAGCTTGGCTCCGCGCCTCTTGAGTTGCGGCCGTTACGTCCGCAAATTTGCGCGCGTTATAAATTGCATTATTGTCTAGAGATGAGCTTCGTTTTTTTCCAGTCGATGGTGGAAGGTGAATGGAAGGTGGACCTAGCGGGTGAGGGCCGGCAGTGAGGGGCGAGAGGGAAGAGCCGTTTTTTGGGCGACTGCACAGAAATGCCGCGTGCAACGTTTCACCCGTCTCTTTAAAAAGGTCTCTGCGAGTTAGATCTCGTGAATATAAATGTATCGTTCAACCCGCCACCTCCCGACGCAGCCAATTAGTAAGCTTTGTTTCGTAAACAAAACATGCCAATTAGTGACTAGTTCAGCACACCGGTGTGTTGGAGAGTGTGACGTTTCGCCGTTAATTATAACCAGCCTCGCATCGAGACGATTGCGAGCGTGGATGCGCGCCCGTGGACACGGGCCGGGAGGCAGTGCTGGCGAGAGCACCGTGGAGAGTGCGGGGGCTGATGCCGATCCGTGCCGGTCCGCGAGCGGTCGGCGTCCAACTCGAGACATCCGTTTCAAGCGACGCTGCCTCTTCCCTTTCTCGATATTTTACTTCTCTCTCCGTCTCTTCTGCCCCCCCACCCCTCCACCCGCGCCTCGTGCTCATTATTTTTAATAGCGTCACACTCGGCCGCGGTATGCTCTGTCCTAATTGTCGATTTGTCAGAGGCCAAACCGATTAGTGAGCGCTCCGTCATCGCTGGCCGGTCGAATCGCGTGTCCGGTTTCGCGCCGTGGCGGCTGCCCAAACCGCGCCGCGGCGCGGTGAATCGCCACGGCACGGCAACCGTTTCCACGGAGCTCTGGCCGCCGGCGAAACTCACAACGGAGAAAGGGAGCGGGCATCACGTGACGCACGTAACGCACGTCATTTGCACAAAAAATCTATAAAAATTCAACGACGCTCGCGCAAAAAAGCCGCATTCCTCCTTGCCGTGCGGATTGTGCGGCGCACACTCGACCCGCTCCCGGCGACCCGGCAGTTCCTCGCGCCAGCTCGCAAGGCCAACGAGACGTGAACCGACTTTGAATCGTTTGTCAATTTATTTTGGGGGGGTGACGAGTGGACTCGTCGGCACGCGCGCGAACGCGAAGCCTCCTCGTCCGGTCAGAGCGTCGCCCCGAGTCGACGCGGTTCCCTGTCGTCATAATCGGCATCACAGCCCACAGCCCCCCCCCCCTCCCGAACCACTCAATCACATCGTGATTGCACATTTCATCATTGTCGTCACCGCCCGTGACGAACAAGACACCTCGTTATAGTCTCGATGTCCGTGACGAACGATACTGACGGTCGCTCAAGTAGGATTGCGCACAGCGACGTCGCCCCCTACTCGACTGAAACAGTCTCGAGAGGGTTTCCTGGGTAAAGGAGCGTAATAATGATATTAGTCATTGTCACGGCCGCCGTAATGAAGATGGCGCAGGATCGTGCCGTTCTCGCGATCCGGAGCCCGCGGCGAGCCGGGCAGCTGCTCCGCGTGGGCGGTTCGTGTCGCCCGCCCGGGACGGGCGTTTGTGGCGGCGGCTGGAATGGCGACTCCTAAATCCTCACGCGCGAGAGCACGGCCAGGACCCGTTTCTCCCCAGTCCTCCTCCCGACCACGGCTCCCCGCGTCGCTCGGCGGTCGCGTCCGCCGTGGGTTGTTCGCGAGCGTGGCGCCGTGAGGGCGTGCGCGCGCATGTCCCCCCTTCCGTTGCGCCATCCGCCCTGGCCTTCGTTTTACCGTCGATGCGCGGGCGGCGGCTGCCGCGACGTCGTAAAGATGAAAATGAATTTTTTGCGGGGGAGGAAAAAAGAAGAAAAACATCCCAGGCATGAGCGGGAGATGTGAAGCAATAACCGCACGTGCTCCTTCGCGCTCACGCCCGCTCGCACACGCTCGCACACGCTCCCCCGCGCACGGCACGTCGAGCCGTTGGCCCGGAGGGGGAAACAGGTAAAGTTTGGGGTGATTGAGGTGATTACATAATTACGGTTGATTACGGAGAATAGTTTTTTGCCCGCGGTCGTGGGTACGGACGAAGTTAAATTCTTGTTGGTGCAGCAGACGCGCGCGCCCGCGAGCGGTGCATTGTGGGGGCCGGCCGAGCGCGGCTGAGTGGAGAGCCGAAAGCTCCGCGGGGGCGGCGGCGGCGACGACGTCGGGGAAGCGAATGGAAATGTCTGGCGCTCGCCTCAATTAGCTGCGTTTTGTTCTCATTGAAAAACGAGCGGAGTGCTTTTAATTGTTTCTGCCACAGCTCATTGCACCGCGCGCGGTGAGCACCGCCGCCTCCGCCGCGGCTCCCTCGCTCGGTATCCATCACGAGAGGGGCGAGCGGGGCCGGTGCCTCCGACCTGCGCCGTTGATGACGTTTGCCGTGAGGTTCACGGGGATCGCTGCCGTGTGTCCGGCGTGCGTAGAGAAGGCCAGTGTACCCTCGAGATTTGCGTGGTTGGCTACGTACGGTGCGAAAGAAGTTCAACACATACATACTGGTGACCTTGGCCAAGCCGCGGTGACGTGTGTCGCCCCGGGGTCGCGGCTCAACGCAGACGGCGCGGAGAGAGGGGGGAGAGGGAGAGGTACGAGATGCAATCGGCGCTCGGGGCCGCCTCCCGCGTCTGTCACCGCCTTCACGTAGTCGCTACCGACGCCGCCGCCCCCCACTTCACCCCGGGGGTTCCGAGCGTCACTCAGACTGGCGCTGGTCTGTTCCCTAATAATGGTACAGGGTACAGGCGCAGCACTGCAATGTCCTGCTCGCGCCACTGCTGCCGGAAGGGCCTCTAATCGAGGGCGCTCTCGAGAGCCCTTCTCGAGGGCATTTGGCCTACTCTTTCCACGCTGGCCAGGCGTCTTGGAAAGTTTGAGTACGCACACTTTAACCCCCACCCCACGCGACCAGCTGAGCATCATAGTCACGTGCTTTATTTACCCAGGAAAGGCTTTTAGTTTGAGGAGGGCCCTGCTGCTGTGGGATATTCGCCATACGCCACTCGTGATGTGCGGGAGGAAGCCAAGAGTGCCACCCACGCTCGTGACACTTCGACTGCCGTCTCCCGGTCGCCGTATAGCCCCAAACCTACAACACCTGGCACTCCCGAGCAGTCCTCCGTCGACATCCGAACGAGGCGTGGCTCCGAGTTGACAAGTCCGGGCTCACTCGGGGTCATTCTTTCGTCGGCGTTCAACGCGAGGCTTCCCGCCGTCGAAGGACGCCGTCCACCCGAGACATCTTCGCCCACTTGACCTTTGTCGCAAGAACGGAGGACGGTCACCGCACCCGACTCCTGTCCACCCGTGTGGACATCGGGTCTCGGGTGGCCGTCCGAGCCACGGTGGCACCGTCGGAGGCGGCCGTCTTCAGCCGCCCATGGCTCCGTCACATCCATAGCGACTCGGTCGTGACCCTGCAGGGAAGGCCTTTCCACAGTGCGGTTGAACGACGCGGACGCTCTTGGTTGGCGCGACCGAGGGCCTCTGTCGCCGACGGCGCGCATTTCTGACGGTGGTGGTGATGATCACCACGACGGTCATTGTGAAACGCTCGCCCCGCGTGTGACCACGTTTCAGGTGTTACTAAAACGATCTGCGAGTGAACTTCTCCAATTATATGCTCCTAAAGTAGTGTGCTTTTGGAATCCGATTGTTTAAGATGGCTTTTTTCCCTTTGGAACTCCTGCAGGAAGCAGTGATCATCACCCCCATATTAAACTACTATTTAAACTAAACTAAACTTTTATTTATTTTACCAGGTAAGGCCTATTAAGCTTTAAAGCCCTTTTTCACAGATGTCCAGTCGGGGTGGGTCAGAACGTAACAACAACAAACAATACAAAAACACGATTGGAGTGCAAAGTATAGGGAAGGTGAACAAATAACTTAAAACATTTTTACAAATAAAGCTAAACTTTTTTTTTATCTTACCAGGTAAAACCCACTGAGATATTAGCTTATGTTTCAGAAGCCACCTGGTCATAAAAGATAGTGGCTTATCGTGTGGAAATTTCTCACAACCAAAGACTCTAAACGCATGTTTTTAAATGTGGAGGGAAAAACCGGAGAAAAATCCACGCAAATATGGGGAGAATATGCAAACTCCAATTATACACGCGTTAGGGTCAGGATTGAACTCACGACCTCCTGTATACCAGGTGAGGTAGTACTCTCACCACCACGGCGCCCCTAAGAACGGCTGGTGGAAGTTGATACCACATAACTACTTGTGAGGTCCTTTCAAGCCACGATCGATTCCATGTTGGGCGATAATGTCACATGCTCGCTCGCCCTGCTGCAGCGGTGTTTGTCGAGTGCCAATCAAACGGAGATTTGTGTCGGTCATCAGAACTTGAATTTGCCGAATAAAGCAAAAAGTCGGATCTAATATGACGGCAATCGGTGGCTGGGCTGAGACCCACGCTTTAAATGTCAACTTGGAAACGGCTTCGGGCCTAGGAGCTGAACCTCCCTTCAGAGAGCAGTCAGAGCTACCGTTGGCATTTTTCTGGTCAATATAAGTTTTAAATTAATCGCATCTCCAAATGGATTAATCTGTTTTATTCCACTGACTCCGGAGTGTTTGGTACAACACATCTTTAGTACAGAGAGTAATAGAACCCAATCCCAAATAGCTCTTGTGTTGTGGGCACCAGGGTCCCTCTGGCTCCCTTACGCTAGTTCGAGTCCTACATACGGTTATTAAAAACACACACTGGAGGCAAACATTACCATTAGAACTCGAGTGTTACCATCCCCGTATACGTTTTACATCGAGTGCTATAGCGGTGGGGTTGTCCCCATTACTTCACACGATTTTTGTTTTATCTCGCTGCCATGTGTGTAGCTACAAGATAAGAGCCGGTGTTTGCTTCCCGGCTTTCTATGGAGATGCGGCCGTCGCTGTGCGTGGCTGTCGAGAGAAGGCTTCTCAGCAGAGCTAGCGAGCGTGACCCAGCGCTTCGGCGGTGGGGTTGGAGGATCACACAGAGATGAGCGCGTGTGTGTAAGTGAGAGAGAGTAGGGAGGCTCCCGCTTGACTGGCTGCAGCAGTGGGATACGCGTTGAGCAATTGTCAAAAACTTGGAATGCACTTTCGTGGTGGACTTGTGGGGACAATAAAAACGTGGTCTGCCTCCTTGCATCTATGTTAAATAAAGCTTTGGTCCATCAGTCTCGGAGTTGGGGAATCGATGTTTTTCTATAAGCAATTGGTTCAGCAGAAAAACTTGGACCGGGATTGAGATTGTGGTTTTTTCCCTCTCACATGCCTGACTGCTGAAAAGTGCGCAAATTGTGCGTGGATAAATAATGCTTGAGGGGTTTGCACCGAGCGACTGTAAGAAGTGCACGCACTTTAGAGATCAGACGCAAGTTGGAGCCGTCATAACGAATTAACAAATTTAAGTGGGCTTGGGCAGGACGCGTCATTAGAAGGGACGGTGAAGGCTCAGGGTCGAGGCGATCAAAGGAGTGGCGTCCAAAGGAGGGAACACGCCTGAGGGCCGTGATCGGCCGCCCCGGAGATGGAGGAATAACTTCAGCTCGCGTGCAGGCGCCGGATGGATTGTTAAATCGTGGCACCGTGAGAGCTGGCGAGGGCTTTGAGAGACCTTCACCCAGCAGGGCATAGAGCGTGGCTGATGACGACGGTGGCTGCCGATGAGACTTAAAATAAAAACCCTCGAATCAGAGGCCGGGTGACGGCGTGCCGACATTTCGCCACCAGCGCTGGGTCGAAATCCGGGGGTCGTCTCGTTAAGACGCGAATCTGGCCTCAAGTTCCGTACACGTGGACAGTTCGGTGGCGGGGTGAGATTCATGGCTTCAGTCTTCAGCTCAGCGTCCACCGGGATGCAGGGGAGGGGTGGTTGGGAGGGGAGGTTGGGAGGAGGGGGGTTCCCCGAGCCAGGGAGGCGAGACCCCGCACAGGATATGCGTGAGGCCAGCGCCCAGGTACACGAGCGGAGCGTCATTAGCCTGCTACCTGCAATTAAGCCGCTGTTGCCTCAACAAAGGAGCCGCCTGCTGGTCTGCCCCCTCCCTGCCCCCCCCCATGTCCCCACTCCCCACTGCTCAAACATGGAGCTCAGGGGAGAGGAGGCACGTGCTCGTGGGATATTTCGGATGTCGGACATGAGAGCGCGTCACTGTGAGGGGTGGGAGTCAAACGGAGGCACGAGCGGCTCCGACAGCGGCGCGCTGGCCTCGCATGTGAAGACATTTACAATTAATGTCACCACGCCGCGATCCGCTGTCTCCTAAAGTGGCAGAGGAATTTCTCGTTTTGTGTGTGTGCGTGTGTCCGTGGCTTAGGGCCAAAGACGTCCCTTTAACCCCAGTCCCCCCCGCCGCCGCCGCTTTAGCCGTGCAGCTCAAAAACCAACAACAACATTGCAGCCGTGAAGCCACGCGCGGGATAGGCGCTGCGTAATTGAAAAATACAAGTCTTGTAATTAGGTCGTCACCGCGGGTCGCACGGGCGCTTTCTGAGCTGCTGCTGCTCCTGCTGGCGACACCTGGGCCCCGGGCCGCACGGCCCCCATCCCAGAGATCTCAGAGGTGATCTCTGCACCCAGGAATGCCAAACGCGGCGCAAACGTCAAAGGCGGAGGAGACTGGCGGCTGGGGTGGTGGAGCTGGTGGAGACGTGGCGGGGGGTGGGAGTAGATCATTCGGGGGAGTGGTTCCACGGTACGTGGCCTCCAAAGCGGCTGTGGGGACGCAGCGCGGTCCAACCCGGCCTCGAGCCGAGCAGACACGGGGGTGGGTGGGTGGGGGGGAGGCAGAGAGGCTCTCGTCGCGACGTCTGCGCGGGCCCCTGCGTGGCGCCAGTCGAGTCGTTGGGCGTCGCCGCGGTTTCGCTGCCGTCCCTGCCCACCACGCAAATCGCCTCCGACGACAGTGGCGGCCACCCCGCCGCGCTCGCTCTGCCCGAGCCGCGTGACACTTTGAGAGGCGCGGCTGTGAGCGCCCGAGCACTGTGGTCGTTGTTGGTGTTATTATTGTTATTATTATTTAACCGGCGTGTGTACTGCCGTCAGCAGCCGCTCACCGTGAGCGCGACGCGGTCATTATTTCCATAACACTTTGATTGAGAGTCGCCGCCCGTCGATGGAGATGTGCTGCGTGCAACGGGAAGGAGGGAGGCCCGGCATGGATGATGTCACGAGGTGTTTACCGAGCGGGCGGGGGGGGGGCACTGCTTTTAGGAGTCGTAAAAAACAAGCGCACTCAAAAGTTAGCTTTCGTCATATTGGAATAGAAAGTAGAGTCTTTAAATGTTTTTTTTACGAGCGAGATGTTTGCGCGATCCGTCGCTTCGCCTCGGAGAGAAGAAATGCGTTCCCGTGTGAAGAACACCACGAGGTTGTCTTCAACGGTGATCTATCGCGTCGCCGCGTGAGATGAACTTTGCGACCCTGGACACGGAACGAGACCCCAGCACGTGCTTCGGTTGCACGGCTCTGAGAAGAAAACAGGACAACGACAAAGATCCCCCGTGTAGCCTTAACAGACGTTTGAGTGCGAATCATGTTCGCGAATTGCACCTATGAAGGCTTGCACGGTACACGAGGGGGTGAGTGGCCAGCACCACGCCCGACCGCTTTTGTCTCCCCAGTGGCGATGCTTACACACCGCACTAGCTACCTCGGGGAGGAGGACCAGGACCGGTAAAGATAACCGTCACTGGTGTTGGCTATGAGCGGCAATCGGACTCTGGTCGCCGGGTTCGTAGCGCAGCGCGCTAACCACTACACTACCCTTCCCCATTGAAAGGAAAACACACAGAGGTACTGGGGTGAGGTTTCGGGGAATGTCCGTTGTTCCCTACAGAGTGTATTATTTGTGCCCGAGCACGACTGGCCGTTGCAGCGTCGCGTGAGAGATGTACAGCACGCAGCTCTTGGTCGCGACACCTGCACTGCATTCCAGACGAGATTTCGAAATTCGAGTGTAACAGCAGCAACAACAGACTTTGTCGTCGTCTCGCTAGTCACGTCACCGAAGACAAGTTAGCGTGACAATGCAATGGCATCGGCGTTGTCCGTGAATGTTTGGCGGTAAGAGGAGCGGTGACGCGGTGCTTAGCGAGCTGGAACTGCGGCAAATATCAGGAACCGGTCCTGTGCTGACCGCCTGGTGCGGTGTGTACGCATCCGCATTGGGGAGACGAAGGCGGCCGTGCGTGGTTTCTGGCAACCTATCCCCAACGGTCTGGTCACCGCAACTTTTATTTTCTTTCATTGACAAATCTCGCGAGCTCCATTTGGATGGGCCGGGTCACTCGCCGGTCGTGGTGGTGTGCCCCCCCCCCCCCCCCTCGTGTGCCACGGTGCCGGCAGCCTTCATCGGTGCTGCGGCTCGCTCACAGCCCCCGCTCCTACAGTCTGCTAAGGCTACACGGGCCACCTTTGTCTTTTGCACAAGGCAAGTCCGGTACGAGGTAAGATCTCTGTTGAAGGCGTATTCGAGTCATTAGTTTGAGGTGCGTCTCCATGGGTCACCGTGTAATTTGACTGCGCGGTTGGGGGTAATGCTGTGTTTATGGAGCCACAGATATTGGGTGGTGGGGGGGGGGGTGTAATTTGTGCTGTGGAGACGCCGCGAGCAGCACGTGTCCCTCTGTGTCTCTCTCGGCAACGGCAAGGACGTCACCTGCCACCACCACCGCCACATCCCTGGCGGACACAGCAGCAAGCAGCACCCGGCGCAGCCGCTGCTGTAGATGCCACCGTGAGGATAATTCTCTCATGGAAAAAAAACATACAAACCAGAAAAACACAATTACCGGGGACAGCAGCAATTGCGCGTGATGGGCGAGTACAATGGGGGGGGGGGGGGGGGTGAGAGAGGGAGTGCCGTGACGGGGCGCTCTGACTCACGGCCCTAATGGCTGGGAGGGGGCGTGGGGGGGCTGTCGTTATAGCTGCTGACAGGCGGTAATTTAGTTGACGAGGGCCCTGGCGACACGGGGTCCCTCCTCTTTACCCCCCACCCCGCCACCAACCTCGCCACCCCCGCCGGGGGGCGGCAGCGTTCCCGAGGGGGTCCACCCTTCCATTACCCCCCCCCCCCCCACACGTTGTTACCTGCGTGAGTAGAAATCCGTGGAAGCGTTTGCACTTTTGATAGCTCATCACGTGAGGAATTGGTCACTCGGGACACTTTTTGGCGTTCGTCTTTAATGTTTTGGGTTTTCATAAAGGAGTCACGTGTTATGCGAACAAAGTGCAACCTGCGGTGTCTGAGGACGACCGACGCGGAGATGGAGCGATGAGGTGGGACGACGCGCTGGAGATGGCGATGGCGTGAGGAGGCTTTCATCCAGCAGCGGATAGAGCGCGTCCCATGATAAAGATGATAATCTGTGTGTTTGCATTGCCATGTGGTAACGTGCGCGTCTGTGACCCGGGACCTTGCAGGCGGGGGTTGGTGGATCACGGGGTGATGTGTGCGATTCCCCTGGGCTGCGAGGCGACCAGAAAATGGCTGTGCAGTACGCGGGGTTCGCGAACCCATCTGTGCGGACCTGTGTATACATGGTGTGCTTTATCGAGCTCAGGGAGTGAACGTGTTCGAGAGGGCATCCATCGTGGAGATGGAGCGATGAAACTGGCTTGGGTGCAGATGTCAGATGGATTGCTATACAACGCAGCAGTGGACTGATCATGGCCTATGGTGATCACTCTGGTTTCTTCCTTTGCACGTGAAGCGAAACTACCCCTTAACAAGGAAATGGCCAAACATCCCAATACATGACCCTCCTGAAAGGAGTCTTGAGACTCGGCGAGGCTTCCCTGCATGGGATAACGACGTCAGTATTCGCATTGCACTGCGCC
Source organism: Lampetra planeri (assembly GCF_965212315.1). Lineage (NCBI taxonomy): Eukaryota > Metazoa > Chordata > Hyperoartia > Petromyzontiformes > Petromyzontidae > Lampetra > Lampetra planeri. The sequence goes on along the minus strand of NC_136118.1, from coordinate 1,150,760 downwards.
CCCACTCACCCGCAAATTCACCCACTCGCCCACATATTCACCCACTCACCCACACACTCACTCACCCACACACTCACCCACACACTCACCACACTGGGTGGAAATCTGAAGAGCTCCTGGGCTCAGAGGAAGCGAAGTCGAGATGTTGCAGGGGACCGTGGGTAAGGGGGTGGGAGCAGGTGGGGTGCAGGTGGGGGGGGGCGGAACCCGTCTCGGACAGGGGGTAGAGCAGAGGACGCGTGCTTCTCGCCATCCCCCAGTTGTCTCGGGCTAATTTCAACCACGGTTCGTTCAGCGCGAGTTTTGAGGCTGATCTCTTAATCACGTCTAATTTCACTTCATCTCTCGTCACGCGAATGCAGGTTTCGAGATGTCCACATTTCCTCCCGCTCGTCCGACTCCCCCCTCCCCTCCGCCAGCGTCTGTCGGCCGCGCGTCTGCTGAGTCAGGGGATGTCCTGGGACTCGCCGCGAGAACGGCGATGTGGCTTGTGCTTTGGCGCGCGCCGGAAGAAGGGACCCGCGCTCTTTAAAAAATAAAATATCGCAAGCGGCCGCGCTTATAACTCACCGGGGGTAATGGTCCTGCATTGCCTTTTATGCCCCTATATGCCCTTAATTACACCCTCCAGTGCCGTCATTGAATCGGCCCGTAATTTTCTCTTTTTGTTCGCGGCAGCGGAGAGAGCGGGGAGAGCGGCCCACGCCGATTTATGCCCCCGCGCCGCGCGCGAACCCTGCGCGCGCGACGCGGATCTCCCCCCCCACCCCGCCCGCCCCACGGAGCAAAGCGTCCCGTTACTAAAAAATAAAAAAAATCCCCACAGTTAATTCGGAGCCGGGGAAATAATTGGTAAAATATTGCGTGGGGGAAGGAATGAGGTGGAGTGTGAATGTGCATACATCACTAATATACACTGCCAGGCCTAATCACCGTGCTGTTGGCCGACTCGGGCAACAAATCAACTGCCTTTAAATGCACCCGCGTACTTTTCCATATATAATCTGGCACATGGTTGCTGCAGATAAGCCCACGGAACCAATTGGGCGTTTGATAGATTGAAAATGGGTTTGCGCTCGAGCGCGGAGGAGCTGCGCGTGAAACCCGGGGTGGGGGCGGGTTGGAGGGGGGCTGCGTGTCGCCCCCCCCCCTTCCACCACCCCTCCCGCTCCTCTTCCCCGCCGCGTCCTGCCCGGGAAAGAACTCCAATGTTCGTGGGGAACCGGGCCTCCCTTTGCCACAAATGTAGTTGTTGCCTCTCATTGGGATTTCATCGCATTGTTGTCTGCGCGCGTGTGTGTTTGTTGTATGGCCTCGAAGTGCACCTAGCCTGGCACGATCGCCGTGATGACGTCACCGCCGCCGTGCTGACGTCACCGCCACTTAGAGCAGTGGATAGACATTGGCTCATGATGATGATGGTGACTATGCGTGTGAGAGACTGAGCGTCTTACGAGGAAGAATTGCGCTCGCTGCGGCTCAGCAGTAATTGTAGGACACGGAGACGAGGGGACACGACCTAACGTTGGGTCTGGGGGGCACGGCACATCCACAGCCAAGAGTGTGACGAGGTAAGAGAGCAGACGGTGCCGGGCACCCGCACGATCTGGCTTCAGGAAGGGAGCGATGGCGAGTTGTGGCGATATCAACGGCATTGTCTCTGATGACCCCTTGACCTTAAACTTGAGCACCTTCTCAGCCACCCCGAGGAGCCGCTTCTGAATGGCGGGTACTAGGAGGGGCACTGTTGTTCATTCTGGAGAGGGCTGGGAGTTTCAAGTTTCATTTATTAGGTATAGCCCTGTGAGCCATGCGGCTCTTGAGTCGGGTGCAACCGCAACAAACAAAATATGAACAGAGAACATCTTAAAGTGACTACGCGCAACAGAAACATCCTGGATAAACCAGCAAATCTTCCAGAAAAAAACCCACCGTATTACAACGCTGTGTGCAAAAATCCCAGTGTGATGCAAGTCAAACAATAACAACCATAAGACAATTTAGATTAAAGTTATCAGGCCAATTCCGCACTTCCGCAAGAAACATCGCTTAACCATATGTTTTCGAAATCACCAAAACAAAGCTATAAAATACAATGTAACAACAGTAATCATAGGAACTTTGATTCAAATGTAACAATAAACGATATACATAACATGTACGACCAAACTTGCAGCCCCACACTCCCCCTTAGTTTCGCCATTGCCCAGGCTGTGTGGAGAGTCACACGGCCTGAGTGGTAGTAGTCATCATGTGTGCCGAGCTGGTTGCATTTAACCATTCGGCAAGGTGGCGAGCGGGACTCCCACCGAACCTCGCTGGCTGTTTACGCCGCGTCCATGGGGCAGCAGAGGGCGCCGCTCTTTGACAGAACTCGGTGAGCAGATGCCGGGATCGAACCTTCTCGACTCAGGGACACGAGGCGACCGGGCCACCTTTCAAATATCGCGACACAGCTGTACCCCCCCCCCTGCCCGTACTCACCTCGATGGCCTGAACCCCGAACTCTTAACTCCGCGCGTGGGTATGTCCATGCTTGCCTATGTATATTTCAATGCATGAGTGTGTGTGTATGTATGCATGAGTACGCGTGCATGTTTGAGTGTGTGTGTATGTGTAGAGAAGTTCCGACGGACGTACTCGTAGACGGCAGTAAGTTAAGGGCTTTCGCCAGGGTTTATTAAAGCTGTTACAATATTACACAGCAGGGTACACAACTCCCAGGGGCTAGGGGTCCTACTCTGAGTGCGGGTCCCTGCCGGCTAGCTCCGGTCTCTCTCTCTCGTGTCGGATCGTGGACTCTGCCGACTCCACCGACTGGAGAGAGAAGCACCTCTACGGCTACCACCGGCTTCTCCCCAGACTCCCTATTCGATCCCTCTCTCTACCCCTGGTTCCCTCTTCACCCTGCTTACAGTGACCCCGCTTACGTCACGGGGTATCCCTTAAGTACCTTAGGAGACGTGACGTCATCGCAATTAACGGCACACCTGACGTCACGTCCCCATTTTACTTCTCTACATATGTATGCATGAGTACGCGTGTATGTTTGAGTGTGTGTAAGTATGCATGAGTGCGCGTGTGTGTATGTGTATGTATGAGTACGCGTGTATGTGTATGCATGAGTATGTTTGTATTAGTATACATGAGTGTGTATGTACGTGTGCATTAGCATGTTTATACGTACAGTGAGGGAAAAAAGTATTTGATCCCCTGCTGATTTTGTACGTTTGCCCACTGACAAAGAAATGATCAGTCTATAATTTTAATGGTAGGTGTATTTGAACAGCGAGAGACAGAATAACAACAACAAAATTCAGAAAAACGCATGTCAAAATTTGTATAAATTGATTTGCATTTTAATGAGGGAAATAAGTATTTGACCCCTCTGCAAAACATGACTTAGTACTTGGTGGCAAAACCCTTGTTGGCAATCACAGAGGTCAGACGTTTCTTGTAGTTCGCCACCAGGTTTGCACACATCTCAGGAGGGATTTTGTCCCACTCCTCTTTGCTGATCTTCTCCAAGTCATTCTTCTTGAGCCACTCCTTTGTTGCCTTGGCCGTGTGTTTTGGGTCATTGTCATGCTGGAATACCCATCCACGACCCATTTTCAATGCCCTGGCTGAGGGAAGGAGGTTCTCACCCAAGATCTGACGATACATGGCCCTGTCCATCGTCCCTTTGATGCGGTGAAGTTGTCCTGTCCCCTTAGCAGAAAAACACCCCCAAAGCATAATGTTTCCACCTCCATGTTTGACGGTGGGGATGGTGTTCTTGGGGTCATAGGCAGCATTCCTCCTCCTCCAAACACGGCGAGTTGAGTTGATGCCAAAGAGCTCCATTTTGGTCTCATCTGACCACAACACTTTCACCCAGTTGTCCTCTGAATCATTCAGATGTTCATTGGCAAACTTCAAACGGGCATGTATATGTGCTTTCTTGAGCAGGGGGACCTTGCGGGCGCTGCAGGATTTCAGTCCTTCACGGCGTAGTGTGTTACCAACTGTTTTCTTGGTGACTATGGCCCCAGCTGCCTTGAGATCATTGACAAGATCCTCCCGTGTAGTTCTGGGCCGATTCCTCACCGTTCTCATGATCATTGCAACTCCACGAGGTGAGATCTTGCATGGAGCCCCAGGCCGAGGGAGATTGACAGTTCTTTTGTGTTTCTTCCATTTGGGAATAATCGCACCAACTGTTGTCACCTTCTCACCAAGCTGCTTGGCGATGGTCTTGTAGCCCATTCCAGCCTTGTGTAGGTCTACAATCTTGTCCCTGACATCCTTGTAGAGCTTTTTGGTCTTGGCCATGGTGCAGAGTTTGGAATCTGATTGATTGATTGCTTCTGTGAACAGGTGTCTTTTATACAGGTAACAAGCTGAGATTAGGAGCACTCCCTTTAAGAGTGTGCTCCTAAGCTCAGTTCGTTAGCTGTATAAAAGACACCTGGGAGCCATAAATCTTTCTGATTGAGAGGGGGTCAAATACTTATTTCCCTCATTAAAATGCAAATCAATCTATAACATTTTTGACATGCGTTTTTCTGGATTTTGTTGTTGTTATTCTGTCTCTCACTGTTCAAATACACCTACCATTAAAATTATAGACTGATCATTTATTTGTCAGTGGGCAAACGTACAAAATCAGCAGGGGATCAAATACTTTTTTTCCCTTACTGTATGAGTATGCATGATTATATGAGTATGTTGCAATCATGAAGTGGGGAGCGGTGGCGCAATGGTTTGTGCACAGAGTTACGAACCCAAGGACTTGAATTCGATTCCGGCCACTGCTAGTGGCGAGTGATATCTGAATCGGTCCTTGGTCCGAGTGATATGTCAACCGGTCCTGAGTTATCACACAGGGTGGACTCAGCCTTGAACGAGTGCCTGGTGTGGTTCATAAGCATCGCCACTGGGGAGACAAATGCGGCCGGGCGTCGTGTTGTAGACGACGCCGTTCGCGTCGTGCGCCGTGCAACTCTCAATAGGCGCTTCGGGAACAGGAACTCCCCCCCCCCCCACACAGCCTATGTCGGCGATTCGGGAGATCTTTGCCTCTTGTTGTTGTTGTTGTCCGTGCGGTGATCCCTCTCGGCCAGTGGAGGGCGGTCTGCTGCCGACGCTCACTTCAGCACCACGGAGAGGGGCCGAGCCCCTCCCCCCCCCCCCGAGTGGGGCGTGGACCCCACCGCCGCAGCAGCTGCACCCACCCACGCGCCTTTTGGAAAATAAAAATAAAAGAAATCCGCGGTAGCTCCAAGTTCCTCGAACGAGTTTAGTTTGATCCCTGGGAGAGTTGGACCGTCGCGGTTCGGTGATGCGACTTTGTCTCCTCTCCAGCGTTCTAAACACAGACAGCCGCCAGCGAGGGAAGGCGTTTGTCCTGTGGGTGTCTATCGGAAACGGTTTCAATAACAGCGCATTTAAAAGAATAATAACAACACTATGAGACCTCCTTTACCAGTGGCAAAATAGTTGTACGCCTTTTGGCATCATCTGGTCCCACACCAATGGAGACTAGGCTCTAAGAAAAGCTGTCTCGGGTGTGGACCAATCAACTTCAAGGACAGTACATATCATTATCATCATCAGAGTTGTTTCTTTTTGTTTGCATTTTGACTGCTTGTGTTGTGGTTATTGCAAACATGATGCCTTGTATAAAGGTGTCAGTTTTTGTACCAGTTGAAAGGGTAAAAACCTATTACTATACAATAATAACAACGTTGTTTTACTGCCACGGAAAGGAAAGGACGTTGACGACGTTTCGGCCTACAGGCCTTCAGTGGATTTTGAGGCGACCCGAATTCGATGTCATCGCCAAATGGCATCTAAAAGCACACAGGACCAGGGAGGGCAAACACAACCATCTATAATCGAGTGCTGTAATAGTGCCAAATCATCGATTCGCTGGTTGGGGAAGGGTGGGCGGGGAGTCGAGTAAATCACGGGACGTTTTCAGCAATCATCGGGCGTGTGCAGCGTGCAAGGACTTGACTTGTTATTGACATTAGAATATGGGTGAACAGAGTTGCGGTGACCGCAGTGTTGAGACACCGACTGAGCGCACAATGCGGGGTTACTACTGCTGATGCTGCTGCTTGTTCAAGGTCAATGTCACGATGTCATCCAAAGTCGGTGACTGTACCACCGTCCCTCTCCATCGCCTGTCTCTCTACTGCCTGCTCGTCTCTCCCCTGCCTGTATCTCCCCTGGCTGTCTATACACTCTGTCGTTTCTCCCTGCCTGTCTCTCCCCCGCCTGTCTATACACTCTGTCGTCTCTCCACCGCCCGCCTTCGCTCCCTCCGGCTGCTACTGCTGCTCCAGCTGCTTATGGGGAGATTTGCGCCACGACCGCACGGACAGGGCTCTGGGAAATTGAACTTAATAATTGGGTACGGCTGTCTGTGCTTTATGGAGCGGTTCATTCCCCTGCAGGCGGGTTCCCTGAATGTGTTTCTTATGTGTATTTATATAACGTCGAAGGCAGTATGTTATTTTTATGGCCGCTTTCGCCCGTAGTACGCACCAGGGTAGTTCTCAGAGCGCAGACATAATTTGCAGTAATAATATCCAGTAATTTTTACATTGATTGGCTCCTCCACCAATACCGGACAAGAACATTTTAGCGCACTCCTGGGATCATTTAAAAAATGAGGAATTACTAATTAGACGTCGTAAATTGTAGCTAAATGTTTTATAAATAATAATTATGTTTTGAAAAGGTGCTCCGTGTGTGCGCCGCGCAAAGCAGCGGTTTCCGCCCGTTGTGATTTTAGCTTCGTAACACACACACACAACCGATGCACGTTCTGACCGCGTGCTACTTGTCGAACGATCGCGAGTTTTATTGTTCTTCAGTTAACAATGCCTGACGTGTACGTATCGTGAACTTCCTTCGCGCCGTACGTAGCCAACCGTGCTAGAGACGCCCCTCGCAGTCTGAAGGCCCGCCCATTCGTTCCCTGGGCGGAATGAATATGAAGCCATCATCTTCAGCTTCTTTTGACCCGCTACCTTGGTCAGGGTTGAGGTTCTTGGGGCTGGTGCCACGCGGAAACACTCAGTGAGACGGACACGGCTCAACGTCCCAACGCAGCGCCGTGCTGAGAATACCATCGTGAGACTCGATCGTGGGTTGTTGTTGTTGGTGGTGGTGGTGAAATATATTTTGCTCGAGTCCTCATGCTAACATAAGTGTCTGGGCGCCGCGGTGGCGAAATGTTAACTACCTCGCCTGGTATACAAGAGGTCGTGGGTTCGATCCCGACCCTGACGCCTGTATATTTGGAATTTGCGTGTCTCTCCCCGTGGTCGCGTGGATTTTTCTCTGGATCCTCCGGTTTTTCCCTTCACATTTAGAAACATGCTTTTAAGAGAATTTAGCTGCTATACATTTCTACATGATAAGCCACTTTGTTGAGCTAACATTTGTGGCCAGGCCGCTTCTGAAAAAAGTGCAATACAGCTCCGTGGGCCTTAACTGCGAAAATAAATAATAAAAGTTAATAGTTTAATTTTAACAGTGCTCATCTCCACGGTGAAAATTCCATATTCCTATGTCCAGGGTAAGTTGTTTTCCCACAATTGCAACTACAATTGATTGCCCACAAAGTGGTGCCCAATTTAGTCCTCTCCCCCGGAGTGATTATAGACTGAGTCTCCTGCACAGCTGTGATGTAGAGATTCATGCGATTGCGGAGACGCTGGGTGTCCCTACCTTGGGAGGCGAGGGGAGGCGAGGTCTCTCATCTACACATCGAGTACATCTGCTGACGTGCTGCTGCTGCTGCTGCTGGTGGTGGGGGGTGGTCGTTGATTGTGGCTGACGCCCTTGAGTAAGAAATATCGAAGGTAGAGCACGCGACTCCGCACTTTCATGTTTAAACCAAAAGCTTTCGCTTTATTAAGGCATGTAATCCGTCTCGCGGCTTCAAACGAACACGCGTTTGCACGTCGTCCCTCGCCGCTGCCCTCTCTCCCCCATTTTTGCGTTACATTTCAATTCCATTCTCCGTGCCAGCCAGCCGCGTGTCTGTCTCTCGTTGCGGTACCCGCCCCGGGGACGACGCGAGCAGTTCGCGCGCATTGCTCAATGACACGAAAACGCGGCACGCCACGAGAGGCCACACCACGCCACACCACGCCACACCACGCCACGAGAGGCCACACCACACCACACCACGCCACGAGAGGCCACGCCACGAGAGGCCACACCACGCCACACCACGCCACCCCACGCCACGAGAGGCCACACCACACCACGCCACGAGAGGCCACGCCACGAGAGGCCACACCACGCCACGAGAGGCCACACCACACCACGCCACGAGAGGCCACACCACGCCACGAGAGGCCACACCACACCACGCCACGAGAGGCCACACCACGCCACACCACGCCACGAGAGGCCACGCCACGAGAGGCCACACCACGCCACGAGAGGCCACACCACGCCACACCACGCCACGAGAGGCCACGCCACGCCACGAGAGGCCACACCACACCACGCCACGAGAGGCCACGCCACGCCACGAGAGGCCACACCACGCCACGAGAGGCCACGCCACCCACACCACACCACGCCACAAGAGGCCACACCACGCCCCGAGAGGCCACGCCACGAGAGGCCACACCACGCCACGAGAGGCCACACCACGCCACGAGAGGCCACGCCACGCTACGAGAGGCCACACCACCCACACCACACCACGCCACGAGAGGCCACACCACGCCACGAGAGGCCACATCACGCCACCGCGCAAGGCGCGGCGCGGCGACTCCTGCCGCGGTGTCTCCGTCGTCGATTGTCCCAGCTCGAGTTGACGACGCACGCGACGCTCCGAGCGACGCACGCTTTTGCAAGGGACTTGGAGAGGAAGAGGGGACGGGTGGATCCGGAGACACAACGCAGCGCAGAGACGTCGTATTGAGAGTCAGTGGGGTGCTGGGCAGGACGCAGCACGGCTGGAATGGGCGAGGCTGACGACGGAATGGCAGCCCGATTTTTAACATCGATTACACTGTGTAACAAATAAAAAAAACTATTTCCTGGGTACTAAGTGTTATTTCCTAATTGCTTATGCCTCAAAAGTATAGAAAACAGCTATTATTCCCCACAAACTTTGCTTTTGTGACCAGAAGAGTGATATTTTGCAATGTACCTATTTTCCAGAACATTCCAGATAGATTTAGTGCTGAGTAAACTTGGAGTAACTTCTATAACATTATAGAACTTTCCAGTAATATAAATAGTAGTATAAATACAGGGGCCTTAAGCCCACCAGTTCAGTTTAGTTCCAGCTGCCTAAGTGGATACATATTTGCATTTTTCTGAGATGACATAAAGAGGCTGCAAGCATCCGGCAGACGCATTTTGCTGTGTCTGCGGCCAATTTATCAAGACGAGAGCGAAAACTACTTTATGGAAGCATCTGCAAAGATGTGTGAGGCCTACAAGGCATATTTCGGCATGCCTGTCGGGGATCAAACAAACCCTGGGCACCTCATTTCACCAGCGAGCAATGCAAAAAAACTGTGGAAGGTAAGATGGACAATTGTTGCTCGGAATTTTATGTTATAAAATTCGTAACAATTTGTTTAATTGTGAAAGTTAAAAAAAAAAAATGACAATTTTCAATGTTATTGAAAAAATATAATTTATGAAAAATGTTACGAGAATCTGTTATACATTAGTTATGGGTGAAATACATATTTTGTAGGATGGTACAGAGGGGAAAAGAGAACCATGAAGTTCGCTATCCTAAACATTTGGCGGGAACCCACTGACCACTCAAGCAACTGCTACTTCTGCATAGTGGACCCTTCAAAACGTAGGACTGTCATGAATGCACCTGCTATCACGAATCCGGGCCTTCCTTCATCCATCGCCCCGGTGCCACACTGCCATGAGCTCCCCGTACCCACTCCTCCGGGGAGAGAGCAGCCGTCTTTAGAAGAGAGCAGCAAGTCAGAGAGCAAGGAAGACGTTGTAGATCCAGATGACAATTTCAGAGGTGGAGCTGAGGAGAGAAATCCATACTACCCCAACCAAAAATACCTCAACGACTTGATCAGGGATCTTGGTCTCACCAAGTCCAATGCCGAGCTTTTGACGTCTAGGCTCAAGCAGTGGAACTTGTTGGATGAAAGTGTGCAAGTCGCAGATCAGAGGAAGCGTCACCAACCTTTTTGCAGCTTCTTGACCCGTCAAGATGGGCTCTGCTTCTGCGACAATGACCAGTCTGTTCGAGACAATCGAAATCGCCTGTAACCAGAATGAGTGGCGCCTCTTCATTGACAGCTCAACCAGGAGCCTCAAAGCCGTGCTGCTCCATAATGGTAACAAGTACCCGTCTCTTCCCCTGGCTCACTCGGTGCACCTCAAAGAGGATTACAACAGCATCAGGACCTTGCTGGACGCCTTGAAGTATGATGAATATGGCTGGGAGGTCATCGGAGACTTCAAAATGATGGCATTCCTGATGGGACTTCAAGGCGGTTTTACCAAGTTTCCCTGCTATCTTTGTCTTTGGGACAGCAGGGACACCAAGGCGCACTACCACAGGTGGGACTGGCCACAGCGGACCGAGTTCTCTGTGGGGAGGAACAACATCAAGTGGGAGCCACTGGTGGACCCCCAGAAAGTGCTGATGCCACCACTGCACATCAAATTGGGCCTTATGAAAAATTTGTCAGAGATGTAGATGAGGAGTTTGGCAGCCTTCAAGTACCTTCAAGACTTCTTCCCTAAGCTGTCTGAGGCAAAGGTCAAAGCCGGTGTCGTCGTCGGACCACAGATAAAGAAGATCCTGGAGTGCAATTAATTCCCGAAGAAGCTCACTAGTAAGGAGAATGCGGCTTGAAACAGCTTTGTCGCAGTGGTTCGTGGCCTCCTGGGCAATTATAATGTCGAAAACTGTGGAGCTAGTTGAGACTGATGAAGAACTACGGCACAATGGGCTGTAGGATGTCCCTCAAAGTCCATATCCTTGATGCTCAACTTGATAAATTAAAGGAGAACATCGCAGCGTACTCGAAGGAGCAAGGCGAGCGCTTCCACCAGGATATACTGGACTTTGAACGCCGCTACCAAGGACAGTTTTACGAGAACATGATGGGAGACTACATTTGGGGGCTGATTCGTGAAAGTGATTTCTAGTATAATCGTAAATCTCCAAAAACTACTCGCTTCGAAATCTTTTGTAGTAATTTTTGTATTACTTCAGTATAAATACATGTTAATTTTGATTAATGTTGTTTTTTCTGACTTTATATGAACAAAAAGACACAAATTCGCCCGTTTTCTCATTGAAAATAGGTACATTTCAAAATATCAATGTCCTGGTCACAAAAGCAACGTTTGTGGGGAATAATAGCTATTTTCTATACTTTTGAGGCATACGCAATGAGGAAATAATACTTAGTACCCATGAACAGAAGTTGTGTTACACAGTGTTATTTTTAGGAGAGTTGGCCAGGTGGCTCAGAGGTTACGTCACTGAGCTGGCACCGCGGGCGTCCTGGGTGTGAATTTGAGGAAGCCGCCTGATGGAACCGCGTTCTCGGATCGGGTCGGTTGATGGTCTCAGCCCGGCTCACAAATATTTCACGCAACAACAAAAAAAAATCATTGCGTAATTTGGTGGTGTGTTTAATTTTGGCTGATTTACAGATTTTATCATTTCAAAAAATATATATCGGGTGACTGTAGCAGGGCAGAAGCGAGATCAGAGGTCATTGGAAGCGACTCAATGAGGACTTCTGTGATCTCTATATTCGTGGGCCGTTCTCTCACGCGCAGGGAGTGCCACTGGTTCGCGAGATTTCCAAATAGAATATTCGTCTCCTGACGTCACACCGATGGCATAACTCGGATACAATTAGCAGGGTCAAAGTTAAATAGTTATAATGGGTTGATTTTAGTCAACCCGATTAAAACGCTCACGACGCATGCATCGAGTGGTTTACACCCACGCAGCGCACGCGCACGAATCGCCCAGCACCAACCAGGACGCGCCTGCACGAGACGCATCGCGTCAATTATGGGGGGGGGGGGATAATTGAGGCTCGAAACTGGTACAACGGTGTTGGAGTGCGCAAGCGAAGGCGGCTGGGGCGGGAGACCGAACCCGGTCTCTCGCTCGGCTGCCCCATCTACCCCCACCCCCCTCTTGTTCAATTATTAATAGTCTCGCCGGGCAAAGTGGAGCATGGGGGGTGCAGGGGGTGTGGGGCGGCGGCGGGGGGGCTCCCGAAGGGGCTGTTTGTGACTCGGGCTCTCGACATTGGCTGAATCGTGCAGTCAGCGTGTGGCTCCCATGGGAGTCGGTGACCTATTTATAAAGCAACACGCAGGGATCAAACGACATAAATAATCAGCGGGGTGAAGTGGCTTTCTTATTTCACTCGGGGTAGCGACTACGCTTATATTTATATTTGTTGTTGAATTTTTAAGGATTTTTTAAAATGATTTAAATGATTTTCTATCTGTTACAAATTGTTTATGGTTAAAAAAAAATTCCGCGCTATAGAAAACAATTCTGGGAAAATCGTTCCAATTATTTCTTGTAAAATTATTTGAATTTATAACGATCATTATTACGACTTCGACTGTTTGCGCTCAGTTTTTATCTTACAATTCATTTTTTTTCCTTTCGGTGGCACCGCCATTGCTCCGTTACCCATGCGTGTGGCTCGCGCTCCGGGAGCTGCGCGGCTCGGAGCCGCCACAGCCGCGCCCCGGACCGAGTCCCCGGGGCAGCAGCGCCAGGCGTGCCCCGCACGTGAGCGGCTGTCGAGCATCCACACGAACTCCACCACTCCTGAACCGATCTCCTACGACACTCACCACACAGCTCACCAACACCGCTGCTAAACTCACCGCGAGGCTCACCAACACCAATGTCCATATCTATGTCGTTCTGGGGTAAGATTGGCAACGGATACTTTTAAGATTGCGTTTTTATTTAATCAAAAACTGGAACGCGGCCCTGCTCACAGCTTAATTAGCGCGTGTGCGTTAGAGCATCGCCGTTAGAGCGCGGCAGCGTGGGCGTTGGAGCGATCGCGCGCGCGACTAACGCCCGTGCATAATGCCGCGCGCACGTTTCACCCACCACCGCTCTCCGCCCCCCCCCCCAACAGAAATGAAGGCTGCCTTAATGGACTGGCATGTCTGGCTTGTCAGCGTGTTCTTTATTGAGCCCCTGTCCCGGCGCCTTAGACTTAGCGGGAAGGTCTGTGTCGAGAGGAAGGGGGGCGAGCAGAGGGAAGAAACAAATGCAGGCGAGATGAAAGGCTCACGGATAAATTCTCTCTTCAAGCCCACACGATGCAGATCCATTATTGAGCTGATCCTCCCAGAGGGGACGGCTGGGCCCCGCGAGTTCCCCGCATTCCTTCGGCTCAAACCCTCGCTCGTGAATAGCGATGCGTGCGCGCTGCGGCACGGTGTCTGTCACGCTCAGCGCACGTGCACGCCGTGACTCCGCCGTGACTCTGCGACGTGGTCAGTGCCGCCGCGTCTCTCACCGGCATCAAGCGGCGGTGGAATTGGCCGCGAGCGGCTGGAGCCGCGATCACGAAATCGTCGCCCGCCCGTGTGGCGGGGACTGCAGCGCGGCGCGCCCGTCGCTCGGCAGCTGACGCCTAATCCCGCCGCTTTGCGGGAGGCCCTGTTGACGCCTCAAATTAAATTGAAGCTTTTCAGGAGTTTGCGTCGAGCACTGAGGGCTTGGCACTGTGTGTGTGTTGCCACGCAGAGGGTGCGCGTGTCGTTCTGCGGTTAGGCGTGCGTGCTTTTCATTAATTCACCACCACCATCATTACTATTATTATTAGCAACAGCATCCGCTGCATCATTATCATCATCCGCGGTGCAATCATCAGCAACTACAGCCCGCTGCATCCTTAGCAGCAGAAACGGTAGTAGAAGCAGCAGTAGCTGCCGCATCATCATCAGCAGCAGCAGGAGCAGCTCTATCAGCATCAGCGGATCGCTCCACCACGCGAGGTTGAGCGAGGCCGGCATCCCAATGGAGCACGGAGCAACACACGCACACGTCCGATCTCGGAGTCCGAGTGGAGTCGAGTCTGGTTAGTACACGACTTGAGTGGGAGACTGTCTCGGGATGTCAGCTGTGGTCTTCTTGGGCTGCGGCTTGGCCAGAAGATGGCAGTAGAATACATTCTTGAATCTATCTTTGCGGAGCCGAGAGCGTATGCGTGGTGCTCGGTCTCCCACGGTTCTCCGATTTCCTCGCACACGATGTCAAAAATCTCACGAATGGAAATCCGCGGCCAAAATATCCCAGAGTAGCAAAGCAGTGCGGACCACTCTGTGAGCTTCTACGTCTGCGAAATTTAGTCGTTCCGTGCGGCTAAATCTGCAGACCAACTCGACCGCGAACCTTGCACGGGCGAGTTCACTCCCCTCGAAACCTCGGAGTCGCCGTACATCCGAGAGCCCCCTCCTCCTCTCATCTGTGCGCGGCCCCCCTCGCCTCGGCCGAGTGAATGTTCTAGCGGCGGGAGTGTTAAGAATTCCGCGCCGCCGTGGGGACGCGAGTTCGAGAAATGTTTATCTGCGTTCAACCGCGCGGCCCTCCGCGACGCTCATTTCATTGCCATTATCGACCTCACGCACGCACGCACGTGGCTTCCTGCTGACCGTTAATCCTGGAATTTATGCCGCTCGGACGACGGAGGCGATCATGTCTCTCTGGTCAGTGCAGACACGCGGCAGGCCCGGGTGCTCGCACGGAGATTTATACACGGACGAGATAACGACAGAAAATGTTTTAACTCTGAAATGTTTTTTTTAAACCAAAAAAAAGAGAGAAAAACTTGACATCTCTGGCCATTTCTGAATTACTGGCGCAGAAAATGCGACGGTGACATTCACCGCGTGACACGAGCCCGGCTCGGGCGTTTGAAACAAAAATAACGCCGTGACATTCACCGCCGGCGCGCCGCACGCGGAGCCCGTGGCGCCCAGGAGCCACGGGGGGCCCAATCCCCGCCTCGGCTGTGAACCCACAACTCGCCGGACCCCTGTCTCGGTACCCTCTCTCCCCCGCCCGGAGAGCAAATTTCTGTCAACAAAGTTGCCTCGCCGCCCCACGCCCTGATGCAGGCGGCGCCGTGACCACTGAGCGAGGTGACTGAGTGTCACGTGACCACTGAGCGAGGTGACTGAGTGTCACGTGACCACTGAGCGAGGTGACTGAGTGTCACGTGACCACTGAGCGAGGTGACTGAGTGTCACGTGACTACTGGGCGAAGTGACTGAGTGTCACGTGATCACTGAGCGAGGTGACTGAGTGTCACGTGACCGCTGAGCGAGGTGACCGAGTGTCACGTGACCACTGATCGAGGTGACTGAGTGTTACGTGACTACTGATTGTTACGTGACCACTGAGCGAGGTGACTGTCATGTGACTACTGAGTGTCACGTGACCACTGAGCGAGGTGACTGAGTGTTACGTGACTACTGATTGTTACGTGACCACTGAGCGAGGTGACTGTCATGTGACTACTGAGTGTCACGTGACCACTGAGCGAGGTGACTGAGTGTCACGTGACCACTGAGCGAGGTGACCGAGTGTCACGTGACCGCTGAGCGAGGTGACTGAGTGTCACGTGACCACTGAGCGAGGTGTTTTTAACCCGTGCCGGTCACCGCCGATCCAGCAGTCATCATAAGCCCGTTGAAACTAGTCGCCTCTTTTTAAAGCGACATGTGGGATCAGAAGACAGGAACAGCGGCCAGAGAACGTGCAGATATCGAGACAGCACAGCCGAGAAGATCGCACGATGCGCGTGATGCATGCACGTAGCCCACCGTGCTAATCGGAGGTGCGACGATGCAGAAGTTGCGATGAGCCCACAAGTTGAGAGCGAACACCAACAGACGCGCGAGTGGGCTCCAGGGCTGGGCTTGTGACTGCCGATTAGACTGTGGCGATGGCTCGGTTCGAGCCACGAGTCTTGCATCGAATCTCAATGTAACCATCAGTGGCGTTGTGGAGAATAATAATGATAATAACAATAATAAAGTGGGGGGGGGGGGGGTCACATTATGCACTCCAAGAGGGTCTTGCGCCGTTGGATTGTGTAAAAATACTGGTATTGTGTATATATGTACACATATATTTGGAGAGATAGACATTTGTATATGAAGGATAATATCCGCAACCCTATTCTATAATTCACGCAGATGATGTCCTCACGCTGAATTTGGGTGAATATTAGGAAGCCGCTGGAGCTATGCAATTTCAAATCTTGCATGAAAACTCATTCCTTTAGAACTGCTTTTTGTGTTTAGTTTGTTGTCCTTCCCCCGCACCTCCGTATGCATGTATGTTGGTATGTTCAACTTCTTTCGCACCGTATGTAGCCAACCGATAAGCACGATTGGCTATGTACGGTGCGAAAGAAGTTGACATACATACGAATGAAAACTGTACGAGCAAACCTACTTGGCGCAGTCGTGGAAACACGTGCAGCCTCTCACCCGTTCGTTCCGGGTTCAAACCCGGCCTGTAGCCTTTTTACGAACGCAAATGCGACCTGCTGCGTCATGTGTATGTATGTTGAACCTCTTTCGCACCTTACGTAGCAAACCGGGTTCACCGGAGGTTCGAAAACTGTGGAGGATGCGGGCATTACTGGTGATGCACATCACCTTCCAGCGTTACGTGAGTGGTGCATGCCCTGAATGCTATTTTCCTCCAATGTGTTTGCTATACTCAGTAGCTGCGATGTTATGATGTATAAACAATGTTTCATCACATTTGCGACATGCAAGGCACGTGCCGATGCCTGCTGTTTGTATCACGACATATGCAGCCATGATTGTGTTATTAAGATCCGTACCGTGGAGTAGTAACATCTGTACCGTCGCAGGACCCCCATGAAATAGAGCCTAACAGCTCATTGGGTCATTGCTGCTGCTGAAACAAAATCAATCTGTCTGCTGTCACTTTATTTTTCACCCAGGTTATTCTTGTAAAACAGCTGACGGCTGAATGTGGCTAACCCGCGTTAACAGCTAAAAACAATGAGACGGTAAAAACGAAGAAAACAAGAGACAGGAGAAGACGATAATGCAGAGGAAGTAATTGATTTTTAAAAATACAATTGTGACCGCGAATCGTGACAATTCATCGACCCCGCGGGGCTGTTGGAGTGGCCCCGTGTCTGCGCCGGTGTCCGTCCCGTGGGTGTGAAGTTCAGCGGAGCAATCCTTGAAGCAATCCCTAGGACAATGCCTGGGACAATCCCTGGAACAATCCCTGGGACAATCCCTGGAACAATCTGAGGAGCAATCCCTGATACAATTCCTAGAACAATCCCTGGAACACTCCTAGAACAATCCCTGGAGCAATTCCTGGAACAACCCCTGGAGCAATCCCTGGAACAGTCCCTGGAACAATCACTGGAACAATTCCCGAAACAATCCCTGGAGAAATTCATGGAACAATTCCGGGAGCAATCCCAAGAGCATACCCGGGGACTATACCTGGAACAATTCCGGGAAAAAATCCATGGAACAATCCCGGGATCAATCGCAGGAACAATCCCTGGAACAATCCCTGGAACAGCCCCTGGAGCAATCACTGGAGCAATCCCTGGAACAATCCTGGGCACAATCCTGGGCGCAATCCCAGGCGCAATCCATGGAACAATCCCTGGAACGATCCCGGGAGCAATCCATTGAACAATCCCTAAAACAATCCCTGGGACAATCCCTGGAACAGTCCCACGTGCCATCACTGGAACAATCGTTGGCAAAACGGAGCCTTCGCCAGGGGCCCAGGCGTCGAGACCCAGGGCGTTCTCATCGTCGCCCGGGGCCATCCCCCTCGTCGCCCATCAGCCGCGGAGATGTTGGGGCTCAATGATCCCTCCGCACGCACGCACGGGCGGTAAAACGAGCCAAGGCGACTTTGTGTAGTAAAAAAAGGCAAGAAAATAATAATAATGATGATGATGAAAAATGGGAGCGAGTAGAGAATTAGGGGAGTAAATAAATGGGGCAGTCTTGAAAATTAAATTGCGCACATTTCCTTTCTCTCTCCCCCCACCCACCCACCCTTGCACCCCCCCACCCCTTCCTTGCGGTTTACTGTTTTGCAATTACATAAAAATAGCTCATAAAGGGCTGATTGAAAGGCCGGGGAAATTATCAGAGCGCCACATGGCAGACTGGAAGGGGGCTGTGCGAGAGCGCCATGGATCACGCAGTTTAAGTCAAACCACTAATACGCTGGAAGTGGAGAGGCAGTAATGGTTTAAATTCGGCCACCTGAGGTCTGGTTCGCATTAAAGTAATGAAAACGAGTTACGTCGAGTTGTGTAACGCCGCCACCGCTGCCGCCACTGCCCTTATTGCATTATCTCCACTCGCTCGCCCGGACGGCCCGCGTCTGGAGCGCCCAGCGCGCGATCGGAGGCGACGCGCGGCGCCTTCACCTCGTCACGACAGAGAGAGAGACCTCGGCCCCCCACACCCCCCCCCCGCTTCCATCGTTAGTATTTCGTTTCGTCGTAGCAGTTGCTCGGTATCCCTCGTTGTGAGTCCCTCTTTGGGAGACCCTCGTTAGAAGCGCGACCTCGTTACAACAATAAACGCGTCGTCGTTATGAGAACCTCCTGCGCGGTTTACCCTCGTTAGGCCTCCATCCTCCCCTCCCTCTCTCTCCGCTCGTCACGTGCCCCGCTCCCACATCAGCACCTCCTCGTTAGGAGCCCCGAGCAAAGGGGGTCTCCTGCAAGCAGAGTCCCCTCGCTAGGAGCCCCTCGACGACACTCATCGTTATGCGTGCCCCGCGAGAACATCCTTCGTTATGATCCCACTCGTTAGGAGTTCTCATGACCCCCCCACGCCCGCACGCACCCCGCGCTGTGTTGTTGCGCTGGGAATTGCGGCGCTGAAGGGCCCGGGGGGGGGGGGCGGGGGGTCTGACAGCTGCCTCTCGTTTAGGGCGGCCTTTATTGGGCGCGTGGAGAGACTGGGAGAGAAGCTCTGTAATTGCAGCCATTTGTTATTCTCTTTATTTCGCCATCCTCCATCGCTCCCCCTCCACCACCACCACCACACTCCTCTGCTCCCCACCAATCCTTCCCCGTCCCACTCCTCCCGCCCCTCCCCTTCCCCCTAGCCCGCCAACTAACCCAACCCCGTCTCCGAGACCCGTCCAAAACATTTCCAGGTAATTTGTGTAATGGGCCCCTCGTTGGAATGAGTTCCAAGTGGGTGGAGTTAAAATAAAGTGGGGAAATGGGAAGGGACGAGGCCCGGCGGTTGACTTGAAATTCAACATTCTGCGGTGGTGGGGGGCTGTGGGAGGGCGATGCGAGGGGATAGCGGGGGGGGGGGTAGATTTTTTCCACTTGAATCCGCGCGACTCCCCTCCGCCACCCCACCCCGTCACCCCCCCCCCCCCTTGTCCGCACTCCCCACGTGTTGGTATCGCCTGGCCCCACGCCTCCAGGATCGGCTCAACGACCATTGGACGCGGCGTGTCGCACGACTCCGGGATCGTCGCGAAGTCACTCGGAAGAAGCGAGCCGACTTTCAGCAAAGCTCGGAGACAACGAGTGGCTGGCCTCTGGCGGCAGGATGTTCAAGGATGCAATGGAAGCACGGGTCAGGCACCTTGGAAGTTCGGAATATGAGGTGGCAAAAAAGTGTTCCAGATGTAACCTCGAAGCGGGCGACTCGCGATGATGTGGGCACTGGAGTGGCGCCCAGGGAGTCGGCGTCCAGCGACGACCTAGATAGCCCCACGGCGCTAATGACGATGATGATAACGACGCCGCAAGAGCGGGTCCCTGTTCTCTGACTGCAACGAACACCTCAGCTCGTTTGCTGGAGGCGATAGCCTGTAAAGCGCGAGCCTTTTGAGCCAGGTGTCGCCTTGGCAAGGGGCTACGGGCCCTGGCAGCGTGAAGGAAGCGATGGCGAGGGTGTGTGGCCTCGTCAGCGACATCGGCCCTGACGACCTCTTGACCTTGCCGCATGCGCTCGTGACCGCGGGGGATCAATGGAGCCGACCGCACGGGGAGCGCCCAAACGCGCCTCCGCTGCCGTTCGCCCTTCTCATTGCCAGAGGGCTTCGCTTTATCGCGCGCCGCTATTTGCGGATCGCGATAATTCGCGAGGCCCTGAGTGTTGATGGGCGGTGGTGGCGTAGGGGGGGGGGGGTGTTGGGGTGGGGGGTGGGGTGTTGATTTGCCCGGTGTAAATGGAGGGCTGAGGCGAGAACCACACAGCAAGGGGGGGCGGGGCTAGGAGGGGTCGGGTGGGGGAGAGGGGAGGGGTCTGTTGGCAGGAACGTGAAGAGGACGCGGGGCGGGCGCGGGGACTGGGTGAATTATTGGCCACAATTCACAATTACAGACACGTGCGTGCTGCGATAGAAGGGTAATTTACGGTGTTTATGAATGAATTTGTTCTTTCTTTATCTCTCCCGCGATGACTCTCTCTCTCCCTGTCTGCGATTCGCTCCTCCATTAGCCCGACCAATACCCACACTTGCCAAGCAGTCACTAGCACTAGCCTTCACGACGCTATCCATTCATACACTAGCATCGAACCCTACCCAGACTCGCAAACCAGAATCCACCCCTAACCATAACCACACTTCAATGCTTGCATAAAACAACAATCACGCAAACGAACGGCCAAGAGGATGATTTGACGCTGCTGGTGGTGGTTCGATTTCCGCTCACGGCTAACAGCAGTGACGATTATCTGAATCGGTTCTGGGCCTCCCTTAAGTCGACTCCGCCTCAAATGTTCACCGCTCTGGAGACAAAGGCGGTCGGGCGTGGTGTTGGCAAGCCACCACCTCATGCACAGCCCCAGCCTTCATAGGTACCCGCTAACAGCAATTGCCCCAACACTCTGTTGAGGCTACACGGGGGGTCTTTGTCTGCGGTGGTTTGCGTGGAGGCTGCTCCTGGGGCCCGTGGCGTTACCTGCGCCCTCTTTCCGCTCCGTTGCCCCCCTCGGCAGGGGAACGCGAATCAACGCCCGCGCTGCCTTCACCGAAATAGCGGCGCGCCTGAGCACGGCCTCGCGTGACGCCTCTCCAAGCTCCCCCCTCCCCCCCCCCCCGACTTGAGCCACCCCCTCCTCGCCTCCAATCCCAGCTAGGCGCTATCGCTCGTGACTGACCCGCGCGTGACCGGCTCGAATGCGAACGCACAAATCTCCTGATCTCGGTTGCGTGACCGTTCAGGTCGCCGTCGTCGTGTACATTCTCATCAGCTGTGCTCGATCCAACGCTGGATGAAGGCCCTCCCCTAGCCGTCGCCATCTCTCAATCCTGCGACGCGGCGATCGATCTCGCACCTGCGCTACGAGCTGACTTCACCGCTCCATCTCCACGGTGGACGTCCTCTCGGCTTATCACGCGCGTGGCTCCTGTGTTCCGCGCACGTGACCGTCCTTGTCCTCTGTCGTGACCCCTCTCCCCGACGTGCTCTCTGCTCCCTGAGTGGCCGCTCAGGGAGCAGAGAGCACCTCCGCGTGCGTGACGGCTGCCTGCCGCGCCCGACCGCTGACGTCTGCCCGTGACGAGCCGTCACGGTTCTGTTCCCCGCGCGTGACTGCTCTCTCTGCCCCACGTGACTGTTCTCTCTGCCCCACGTGACTGCGCTCTCTGCCCCGCGTGACTGCTCTCTCTTCCCCGCGTGACTGCTCTCTCTGCCCCACGTGACTGCTCTCTCTTCCCCGCGTGACTGCTCTCTCTGCCCCACGTGACTGCTCTCTCTTCCCCGCGTGACTGCTCTCTCTTCCCCGCGTGACTGCTCTCTCTGCCCCACGTGGCTGCTCTCTCTTCCCCGCGTGACTGCTCTCTCTGCCCCACGTGACTGCTCTCTCTTCCCCACGTGGCTGCTCTCTCTGCCCCACGTGACTGCTCTCTCTGCCCCACGTGGCTGCTCTCTCTTCCCCGCGTGACTGCTCTCTCTGCCCCACGTGACTGCTCTCTCTTCCCCGCGTGACTGCTCTCTCTGCCCCGCGTGACTGCTCTCTCTTCCCCGCGTGACTGCTCTCTCTGCCCCACGTGACTGCTCTCTCTTCCCCGCGTGACTGCTCTCTCTGCCCCACGTGACTGCTCTCTCTTCCCCGCGTGACTGCTCTCTCTGCCCCACGTGGCTGCTCTCTCTTCCCCGCGTGACTGCTCTCTCTTCCCCGCGTGACTGCTCTCTCTGCCCCGCGTGACAGCTCTCTCTTCCCCGCGTGACAGCTCTCTCTTCCCCGCGTGACTGCTCTCTCTTCCCCGCGTGACTGCTCTCTCTTCCCGCGTGACTGCTCTCTGTCCCGCGTGACTGCTCTCTCTTCCCCGCGTGACTGCTCTCTCTTCCCCGCGTGACTGCTCTCTCTGTCCCGCGTGACTGCTCTCTCTTCCCCGCGTGACTGCTCTCTCTTCCCCGCGTGACTGCTCTCTCTTCCCCGCGTGACTGCTCTCTCTTCCCGCGTGACTGCTCTCTGTCCCGCGTGACTGCTCTCTCTTCCCCGCGTGACTGCTCTCTCTTCCCCGCGTGACTACTCTCTCTTCCCCGCGTGACTGCTCTCTCTTCCCGCGTGACTGCTCTCTGTCCCGCGTGACTGCTCTCTCTTCCCCGCGTGACTGCTCTCTCTTCCCCGCGTGACTACTCTCTCTTCCCCGCGTGACTGCTCTCTCTTCCCGCGTGACTGCTCTCTCTTCCCCACGTGACTGCTCTCTCTTCCTCGCGTGACTGCTCTCTCTTCCCCACGTGACTGCTCTCTCTTCCTCGCGTGACTGCTCTCTCTTCCTCGCGTGACTGCTCTCTCTTCCCGCGTGACTGCTCTCTCTTCCCCACGTGACTGCTCTCTCTTCCTCGCGTGACTGCTCTCTCTTCCCGCGTGACTGCTCTCTCTTCCTCGCGTGACTGCTCTCTCTTCCCGCGTGACTGCTCTCTCTTCCCCACGTGACTGCTCTCTCTTCCCCGCGTGACTACTCTCTCTTCCCGCGTGACTGCTCTCTCTTCCCCGCGTGACTGCTCTCTCTTCCCGCGTGACTGCTCTCTGTCCCGCGTGACTGCTCTCTCTTCCCCGCGTGACTGCTCTCTCTTCCCCGCGTGACTGCTCTCTCTGCCCCGCGTGACTGCTCTCTGTCCCGCGTGACTGCTCTCTCTTCCCCGCGTGACTGCTCTCTGTCCCGCGTGACTGCTCTCTCTTCCCGCGTGACTGCTCTCTCTTCCCCGCGTGACTGCTCTCTGTCCCGCGTGACTGCTCTCTCTTCCCCGCGTGACTGCTCTCTCTTCCCGCGTGACTGCTCTCTGTCCCGCGTGACTGCTCTCTCTTCCCCGCGTGACTGCTCTCTCTTCCCCGCGTGACTGCTCTCTCTTCCCCGCGTGACTGCTCTCTCTGTCCCGCGTGACTGCTCTCTCTTCCCCGCGTGACTGCTCTCTGTCCCGCGTGACTGCTCTCTCTTCCCGCGTGACTGCTCTCTCTTCCCCGCGTGACTGCTCTCTCTTCCCGCGTGACTGCTCTCTCTTCCCCGCGTGACTGTTCTCTCTGTCCCGCGTGACTGCTCTCTCTTCCCGCGTGACTGCTCTCTCTTCCCCGCGTGACTGCTCTCTGTCCCGCGTGACTGCTCTCTCTTCCCCGCGTGACTGCTCTCTGTCCCGCGTGACTGCTCTCTCTTCCCGCGTGACTGCTCTCTCTGTCCCGCGTGACTGTTCTCTCTGTCCCGCGTGACTGCTCTCTCTTCCCCGCGTGACTGCTCTCTCTTCCCCACGTGACTGCTCTCTCTGTCCCGCGTGACTGCTCTCTCTTCCCCACGTGACTGCTCTCTCTTCCCGCGTGACTGCTCTCTCTTCCCCGCGTGACTGCTCTCTCTTCCCCACGTGACTGCTCTCTCTTCCCCGCGTGACTGCTCTCTCTTCCCCGCGTGACTGCTCTCTCTTCCCCGCGTGACTGCTCTCTCTTCCCCGCGTGACTGCTCTCTCTTCCCCACGTGACTGCTCTCTCTGCCCCGCGTGACTGCTCTCTCTTCCCCGCGTGACTG
This sequence comes from Lampetra planeri, assembly GCF_965212315.1. Taxonomy (NCBI): domain Eukaryota; kingdom Metazoa; phylum Chordata; class Hyperoartia; order Petromyzontiformes; family Petromyzontidae; genus Lampetra; species Lampetra planeri. The sequence goes on along the minus strand of NC_136118.1, from coordinate 1,126,705 downwards.
CTCTCTCTTCCCCACGTGACTGCTCTCTCTTCCCCGCGTGACTGCTCTCTCTTCCCCGCGTGACTGCTCTCTCTTCCCCGCGTGACTGCTCTCTCTTCCCCACGTGACTGCTCTCTCTTCCCCGCGTGACTGCTCTCTCTTCCCCACGTGACTGCTCTCTCTTCCCCGCGTGACTGCTCTCTCTTCCCCACGTGACTGCTCTCTCTTCCCCGCGTGACTGCTCTCTCTTCCCCACGTGACTGCTCTCTCTTCCCCGCGTGACTGCTCTCTCTTCCCCGCGTGACTGCTCTCTCTGTCCCGCGTGACTGCTCTCTCTTCCCCACGTGACTGCTCTCTCTTCCCCGCGTGACTGCTCTCTCTTCCCCGCGTGACTGCTCTCTCTTCTCCGCGTGACTGCTCTCTCTTCCCCGCGTGACTGCTCTCTCTTCTCCGCGTGACTGCTCTCTCTTCCCCACGTGACTGCTCTCTCTGTCCCGCGTGACTGCTCTCTCTTCTCCGCGTGACTGCTCTCTCTTCCCCACGTGACTGCGCTCTCTTCCCCGCGTGACTGCTCTCTCTTCCCCACGTGACTGCTCTCTCTTCCCCGCGTGACTGCTCTCTCTTCTCCGCGTGACTGCTCTCTCTTCCCCACGTGACTGCTCTCTCTGTCCCGCGTGACTGCTCTCTCTTCCCCACGTGACTGCTCTCTCTTCTCCGCGTGACTGCTCTCTCTTCCCCGCGTGACTGCTCTCTCTTCCCCGCGTGACTGCTCTCTCTTCCCCACGTGACTGCTCTCTCTTCTCCGCGTGACTGCTCTCTCTGTCCCGCGTGACTGCTCTCTCTTCCCCACGTGACTGCTCTCTCTTCTCCGCGTGACTGCTCTCTCTTCCCCGCGTGACTGCTCTCTCTTCCCCGCGTGACTGCTCTCTCTTCCCCACGTGACTGCTCTCTCTTCTCCGCGTGACTGCTCTCTCTTCCCCGCGTGACTGCTCTCTCTTCCCCACGTGACTGCTCTCTCTTCCCCACGTGACTGCTCTCTCTGTCCCGCGTGACTGCTCTCTCTTCCCCACGTGACTGCTCTCTCTTCTCCGCGTGACTGCTCTCTCTTCCCCGCGTGACTGCTCTCTCTTCTCCGCGTGACTGCTCTCTCTTCCCCACGTGACTGCTCTCTCTTCTCCGCGTGACTGCTCTCTCTTCCCCGCGTGACTGCTCTCTCTTCCCCACGTGACTGCTCTCTCTTCCCCGCGTGACTGCTCTCTCTTCTCCGCGTGACTGCTCTCTCTTCCCCACGTGACTGCTCTCTCTTCCCCACGTGACTGCTCTCTCTGTCCCGCGTGACTGCTCTCTCTTCTCCGCGTGACTGCTCTCTCTTCCCCACGTGACTGTTCTCTCTTCCCCGCGTGACTGCTCTCTCTTCCCCGCGTGACTGCTCTCTCTTCCCCGCGTGACTGCTCTCTCTGCCCCGCGTGACTCCGGTATCACCCGCGCACGTCTCGTCTCTACTCCGGGAGGGAGGGCCCGTCGTTCTCTTCTCTCGGCGCGACTAATTGCTGCGCGCGCTCCTGTGCCCGCTTCGACGCGTGACTCTTCCGTTCTCTGCCCGTGACAGCCACCGTCCGACCCACCCCGACACCCCCGTGACCTGTGACTGCCCCAATCCCGCAACCCCCCCCCCCCCCCCCGTGACTGCTCCCCGCCCCACCCCACCGACGCGAGGCGTAATTGAATGAGTCCGTGCCCGTACCGTCTCCTGTACGACAGTTGTTTTCCTTTGTAGCCATCGATCACGACTCTAATCTGACTGCGAGAGTCTGAGCGCCTTGTTAATTACACAACGCGGCGGTGGAGCCACGATGATGGATGACCCGCGGGATGGAATTGCATATTTAATGGGCGTCAGTGCTTTAAACGGAAACACGCCATTCCATTTCACGTGACGGAACGTAATGATTCTGTTCACTGGTGTGAGTGGAATCTGTTAACTGTTTGCAAATAGAAATTCCTCTCATTTACATTTCCAATTGGAATTCAAAGGCACTGCTCGGGTTTGTGTGTTTTGCTCTCTCGGCGTGGCCGTCAGCTGCCAAATGTCACGCGCAAGAGGAGGGGAGGAGGAGGAGGAGGGTGAGATGAGACGTGGTGCGGGGGGGGGGCAGCTCTCTCCACCGCTCTCTGCACACCGCTCTGCTCCCCTCTCTCCACCCCGCTCTGCTCCCCTCCCTGCACCCCTCTCTGCACTGTGGTCGCACCTCAATGCCCCGGGACTCTGCCTGGCGAGTGACGAACCTCACGAACCGGGGCTGCCTGAAGGCCGCGCGCTTCGCCCCCTCCTACCCCCTCCCCTGGCCCCCACTCCCCAACACGGCCCCGCCCCCACCCCGGCAGAATTTACATTTAAATTAAACACGGTCACGTGACGGGCGGCACTGGGAGTGCGGCCACGCGTACCGAGCGAGAGGGGCAGCGCTCGTGCCGAGAGAGGGGAGTGAGGGAGTGATGAGAGGGGAGTGAGGGAGTGATGAGAGGGGAGTGAGGGAGTGATGAGAGGGAGAGTGGTTAGAGGGGAGTGAGGGAGTGATGAGAGGGGAGTGAGGGAGTGATGAGAGGGAGAGTGGTTAGAGGGGAGTGAGGGAGTGATGAGAGGGGAGTGAGGGAGTGATGAGAGGGAGAGTGGTTAGAGGGGAGTGAGGGAGTGATGAGAGGGGAGTGAGGGAGTGATTAGAGGGAGAGTGGTGAGAGTGGTGTGAGGGGGTGATGAGAGGGGAGTGAGGGAGTGATGAGAGGGGAGTGAGGGAGTGATGAGAGGGGAGTGAGGGAGTGATGAGAGGGAGAGTGGTTAGAGGGGAGTGAGGGAGTGATGAGAGGGGAGTGAGGGAGTGATGAGAGGGAGAGTGGTTAGAGGGGAGTGAGGGAGTGATGAGAGGGGAGTGAGGGAGTGATGAGAGGGAGAGTGGTTAGAGGGGAGTGAGGGAGTGATGAGAGGGGAGTGAGGGAGTGATTAGAGGGAGAGTGGTGAGAGTGGTGTGAGGGGGTGATGAGAGGGGAGTGAGGGAGTGATGAGAGGGGAGTGAGGGAGTGATGAGAGGGGAGTGAGGGAGTGATGAGAGGGAGAGTGGTTAGAGGGGAGTGAGGGAGTGATGAGAGGGGAGTGAGGGAGTGATTAGAGGGAGAGTGGTGAGAGTGGTGTGAGGGGGTGATGAGAGGGGAGTGAGGGAGTGATGAGAGGGGAGTGAGGGAGTGATGAGAGGGGAGTGAGGGAGTGATGAGAGGGAGAGTGGTGAGAGGGGTGTGAGGGAGTGATGAGAGGGGAGTGAGGGAGTGATGAGAGGGAGAGTGGTGAGAGGGGTGTGAGGGAGTGATGAGAGGGGAGTGAGGGAGTGATGAGAGGGAGAGTGGTGAGAGGAGTGTGAGGGAGTGATGAGAGGGAGAGTGGTGAGAGGGGTGTGAGGGAGTGATGAGAGGGAGAGTGAGGGAGTGTTGAGAGATGAATGAGAGCAAGCACGATGAGGGAGAGCGAGCGAGTGATGAGAGGAATATAGAAGGCGAGAGGAAGAGTGATCACTGAGAGTGGCGAGGGAAAGGAGGGGGTTGGGGGGGTCTGGGGGGCGTTCTGTGATTCGTTGACGCCCCCGCTCAGGGGAGCTCTCTGCGCAGATCGCGTTTCTCGTTCCAATCAACGCGATTGCTTTTGCAGTTATTCTCATCTCCATCACCGCCATCGCCTCAAGTGCAACCGCACCGCTCCCCTCGCTCAGCCTCCTTGCAGACCTCACAACCACGGTGCGCGGCCGCACGCCTGTGAACCATGCGGCCCGAGTTCGATTCCCGGCCATGGCTAACATCAATGACGAACGATATATGAACCGGTTCGCTACCCACCCCCCTCCCGCCGCCTCCCCCCACTCACCTAGAGCGTGGTGAAGTATGGTCAATCCGGCACGGCGTGCGGAGACCTTCATCCAGCAGTGGATTGGCAACGCGCTGTCAACATGTGAAGACAATACCGTTGTGTTTCGTCGCATTGTACCCATTGTTCGAACTTGACACACATGAAATTAATTTAATTAATAACGATCGTCATTTTCGTCATTGGCATCATCCTTGAGTGGCACCATCATCATCTCTGTGTGCCGTTCTTGCGCTACCACTGACGTCATCGCACAAACCGCAGTGCACGTGGCGGCAGCGGCGTCTCATCCCGGTCGCCAGGCAACAGCGCGCATCCTGTTACCCCCCCCATTCCCCGCCCCCCAGCCCCGCCCCCCAGCCCCGGCCCTCTCTCACCTCCTCCCCTCTGACACGACTCTTACTGACAAGGCGGCCCCGGGGACCCATGAACCACAATCTCCCACCTTCATCACCAGCACTGCCAGAGACAAAGATCCCCCGTATAGCCTTAACGGACTGTTGGGGCAAGTGCTGTTAGCGAGCACCTGTGAAGGCCGATACGGTACACGAGGGGGTGGGTGGCCAGCACCACGCCCGGCCGCCTTTGTCTCCCTAGTGGCGATGTTTACACACTGCGCTCGGTACTCATTTGAGGCTGAGTCGACCTAGGGGGGGCAGGACTGGTTCAGATAATCACCACTTGTGTTGGTCCTGAGCGGAAATCGAACTCGCATGACCGGGTTTGTAGCGCAGCGTGCTAACCGCTACACGACCGCTCCCAACACTCACTAACGTTTCAGGCAACGGCCCTACTTGAGAGAAGAAGACTAATAATAACCCATTGTTTATTTCCCCTCTGAACATGGGTTCGTCCCCGAAACGTTAGTCAACGTTGCATGCTTGCGTTCACAGGCAGTGATAACCTCCAACGCAGTTCGCTTTCCGATTCACGGATCCGTTTGAAGATGAGTGCTTCTCGAGATGGCGTACACGCATCGAGATCGCCCTGTGAAGCACTGCGGAGGGATGTCCACCCAGCTGTATTGTTCAGAGGGAAGGTGGGCGGGGGGGGGGGGCAGAGCTCGGAGTGGAGGAGGCTACGGAGGGGAGGTGGAGGGAGGGCGAGGTGAACGCGATACGCATGGCCGCCGTCCGTGAAGACAATTCACCGAGTCAGTCATTGCCCCGGCACGTGGCGGGATTTAATTTCCCTGGGGATGTGCACTGGCGCACACGGCGGTCGGTGGACACGCGGACATGGGAGGGGGGGGGGGGCGTTCGAGGATTTGTTTGGGGGGCCCAGGACCCCCAGAGTTAAAACACAAAAAACTCAACTATTTTTTTATTTTACCCACTGAGCTATGTAGCTCTTTTTCAGAAGCGAGCTGGCTGCAAATGATTGCTCAACGAAGTGGCTTGTCGTGTGGACATATCTAGCAGCCAAATGCTCTAAACGCACGTTACTAAATGTGGAGGGAAAACCCGAAGGACCCAGAGAAAAATTCACGCGACCACGGGGAGAACACGCAAACTCCAAATGTCGAGCAGGCGTCAGGGTCGGGATAGAACCCACGACCTCTTGTATACCAGGCAAGGGAGTTAACATCTCTTCGCCACCGTGTGATACTACGATTGGCAGTGGGGCACCAGCACGAATAACGACCGCTTGTGTTGCGATCGAAACGTCGTAGTTTTTATTTTCTTTTCTTTGAATACTGACCTAAAGTGGCAAAACTATATACAAAAGGCGACGATTCGGACAATGACCCTTCTTCATGGGAAAGATATAATCTCTCTCCATCATCAACATCAGAGATGATGTCTTTGCTATGAATAAGGGCCGTTGCCCGAAACGTCGCCTGGCACATTTGGGTTCCTCTTTCGGGCAGTAGTCGCGCAGAATGTGATGTGTTGGTTCTGTACCCACTGTAGGCATCATAGCAACTGCCTTTGAATCCATCTGTGCGGAGCCTTGCGTTCTGCGACGTTCACATGCACAAACGCCGAGCACTAATTCGTGGAATTGGTCAAACATCCCCCTGCAGGGCCCTCCTGAAAAGAGTTCTGGGGCTCAAATTGACTCTCCTGGATATCACGTGTCCGGTACAATGTGTACACGACCCGCCCATTGGTCACTCCACCGCTGGATGAGAGCCTCCCCACACCGTGCCGCGTAGAATAGGCGTTGGAGCACAGTACCGCACATCGGTGTATTTAGCTGCACGGCGCCCTGCTGAGCACATGGCGAGGCACACAGTGCACATGCATCGGAAACAATGCAATGTCATTCGAACGATTCCATGCGTGCGACGCGAACGGTAGATTCGATTTCAATCAATTTAATCGACGAGTGGTCACGTTCCAAGACCTCTGCACGTGTTTGGCGTCGCGGTCACGTGAGCCGACGGTTCTTGGTGATTGAACTCACGAGGCGGAGGGGGACGTGGGCGGGGGTGGGTTGGGTGGGGGGTTGCCTGAGCCATTGCGTCGAGTTTGTGGAAGTGAAACCAATTAGCCGCGACACGAGATTGACTTTTGCCAGCGCGCAGCAGCACTTCTAGCGCCACGCGGAGCCCGTGGCCGTGTGAGCCCCTGGGAGATCCTGCCGGGTGGTGATTTTATGGGGGGTTTGGGAGGTGGGGGGGCGGTATTGCCTCTAATGAGCAGCTGTACAATAGGGTACATTCTGGAATTATATAGCCATGTCTAAATGGGACACTGCATCTCAAGACGCAGTACAGACACAGCGGACGTCTTTATTTTGTAGATATATGACAAAGGACTATGAGAGCAGCAAAGGAGAATGAGCGACTTCCCACAGAGGGAAGGTTAACTCGGGGCTTCGATAGAGAGGCCTGATTGCTGAAGCGGAGAGCACGAGGAGGAGAGCTGAGTGAGATGAGAGGGGAGAGGCAGGAGAGTGCGTGGAGGGGAGTAGAGTGAGATGAGGAGGGAGAGGTAGGAGAGTGCGTGGAGGGGAGTAGAGTGAGATGAGAAGGGAGAGGTAGGATAGTGCGTGGAGGGGAGTAGAGTGAGATGAGGAGGGAGAGGTAGGAGAGTGCGTGGAGGGGAGTAGAGTGAGATGAGAAGGGAGAGGTAGGATAGTGCGTGGAGGGGAGTAGAGTGAGATGAGAGGGGAGAGGCAGGAGAGTGCGTGGAGGGGAGTAGAGTGAGATGAGAGGGGAGAGGCAGGAGAGTGCGTGGAGGGGAGTAGAGTGAGATGAGAAGGGAGAGGTAGGAGAGTGCGTGGAGGGGAGTAGAGTGAGATGAGAAGGGAGAGGTAGGAGAGTGCGTGGAGGGGAGTAGAGTGAGATGAGAAGGGAGAGGTAGGATAGTGCGTGGAGGGGAGTAGAGTGAGATGAGGAGGGAGAGGTAGGAGAGTGCGTGGAGGGGAGTAGAGTGAGATGAGAAGGGAGAGGTAGGATAGTGCGTGGAGGGGAGTAGAGTGAGATGAGAGGGGAGAGGCAGGAGAGTGCGTGGAGGGGAGTAGAGTGAGATGAGAGGGGAGAGGCAGGAGAGTGCGTGGAGGGGAGTAGAGTGAGATGAGAAGGGAGAGGTAGGAGAGTGCGTGGAGGGGAGTAGAGTGAGATGAGAAGGGAGAGGTAGGAGAGTGCGTGGAGGGGAGTAGAGTGAGATGAGAGGGGAGAGGCAGGAGAGTGCGTGGAGGGGAGTAGAGTGAGATGAGAGGGGAGAGGCAGGAGAGTGCGTGGAGGGGAGTAGAGTGAGATGAGAAGGGAGAGGTAGGAGAGTGCGTGGAGGGGAGTAGAGTGAGATGAGAAGGGAGAGGTAGGAGAGTGCGTGGAGGGGAGTAGAGTGAGATGAGAAGGGAGAAGTAGGAGAGTGCGTGGAGGGGAGTAGAGTGAGATGAGAAGGGAGAGGTAGGAGAGTGCGTGGAGGGGAGTAGAGTGAGATGAGAAGGGAGAGGTAGGATAGTGCGTGGAGGGGAGTAGAGTGAGATGAGAAGGGAGAGGCAGGAGAGTGCGTGGAGGGGAGTAGAGTGAGATGAGAAGGGAGAGGTAGGAGAGTGCGTGGAGGGGAGTAGAGTGAGATGAGAGGGGAGAGGCAGGAGAGTGCGTGGAGGGGAGTAGAGTGAGATGAGAAGGGAGAGGCAGGAGAGTGCGTGGAGGGGAGTAGAGTGAGATGAGAGGGGAGAGGTAGGAGAGTTCGTGGAGGGGAGTAGAGTGAGATGAGAGGGGAGAGGCAGGAGAGTGCGTGGGGGGGGGGGTAGAGTGAGATGAGAGGGGAGAGGCAGGAGAGTGCGTGGAGGGGAGTAAAGTGAGATGAGAGGGGAGAGGCAGGAGAGTGCGTGGGGGGGGGGGGTAGAGTGAGATGAGAGGGGAGAGGCAGGAGAGTGCGTGGAGGGGAGTAGAGTGAGACGAGAGGGGAGAGGCAGGAGAGTGCGTTGTGGGGGGGTGGGGGGTAGAGTGAGACGAGAGGGGAGAGGCAGGAGAGTGCGTTGTGGGGGGGTGGGGGGTAGAGTGAGATGAGAGGGGAGAGGCAGGAGAGTGCGTGGGGGGGGGGGTAGAGTGAGATGAGAGGGGAGAGGCAGGAGAGTGCGTGGTGGGGGGGGGGGGTAGAGTGAGACGAGAGGGGAGAGGCAGGAGAGTGCGTGGAGGGGAGTAGAGTGAGACGAGAGGGGAGAGGCAGGAGAGTGCGTGGAGGGGAGTAGAGTGAGACGAGAGGGGAGAGGCAGGAGAGTGCGTGGTGGGGGGGGTAGAGTGAGACGAGAGGGGAGAGGCAGGAGAGTGCGTGGAGGGGAGTAGAGTGAGACGAGAGGGGAGAGGCAGGAGAGTGCGTGGTGGGGGGGGGGTAGAGTGAGACGAGAGGGGAGAGGCAGGAGAGTGCGTGGTGGGGGGGGTGGGGGGTAGAGTGAGACGAGAGGGGAGAGGCAGGAAGGAACAAGTCTGTAGGGGATGTAGAAGACGGAATTGATCTACAATGTGATTGGGAGCTGGTGAAGCGAACGGAGCATCGTTGCGGTGTTCACACTCACGAGCACCTCGCATTGCAAGGCGTCTCTGCGGAGTGGCTGGTGAGGCACTCGGGTTGCTGTGAAAAACTTTGCGGTGGGGTTGGAGAGGCATCCAAAGACGGGTGGTTCGGGGTCAAGCCGTCTCTTCACTTTTGTATGTTAATGTTGCCAGAATGGCGGGTTAACAACACGTGCTTAGTGATCCGCCTCTCGTGCCACGTGGACTCTCTCGTGTCCCGTCTACTTCCTCAGTGCTCGCGTCACGATTCGCTTTCTACGCAACATTGAGATGTTTGTTTGCTTGTTTTTGTAATCGCAGATTTCGTCAACACGGCGACGTTCAGCCGCAGCGGGACCCCTCACCTGCAGGCCCACAAACAAAAGGTTGAAGGAATGGACGAATTGCGCGTTTCTTTGCCGAACATTCGACGTCAGCTCGGCAATAAATAAATGAATAAATAAAGGAGCAATTTAAATAAGCAACGGCGAGTGACCAAATAATTAAATGTATTTTGCAATTTCGCGACCGGTTCAACAACGTGGATGATTTGTGAACAAACTCCGAAAGGTTTACATGGACTGCGAAATATTTACCATTTGGTTCAATTGGGCCCCTTTCTCGCCACTCGCTCGCCCGCGCCTCCACACCCACCCGCGCCCCCCCCCCCCCCGCACATGAGAGAAGCAGGCGGCGCTCTCGAGGCAATGGGTTGGTGACTCGCGTTGAGATTTGTGACGCTCCCAAGCCTCCTGTGCTGTTGCTACTCCTGGGAGGTCGCAGTCCATAGACCACGGGCCATACTCAGAGCAAGCAATGATCATATTTGTTGGTGCCACCTAAAATAGCCAAAGTTGTACCAAGGTCTTTACATCGCTGATAAAAGTGATCTGTGCAATAACCTTAATTAATAGCCACATTATCAAATATATCTACATTTGTTGACGATACACAGAAACGTCTATCACTCATGAGGTGCCGCCACTAGTGTTACCATCTTCTGCTCTGGCTCATGGGCTAACTGGAGGACGGCAGTACAGCAAGTGGGTCTTGTGAACCCGTCTGTCTGTGCCCGTGCGTCTCATCGCAACGTATGCGTGGTAGGTTTTCTCTGGGAGCTCCTCCTACATGAAGCACTGCAGGTGATGGCAGTACAGCAAGTTGGTCTTCTCACTCCGTCGGACGATTGAATGTTGCACCGACCGTCGTTTCCCACAGATTTCCCGATGTCTTCCCACACGCAAACCGCTCCGCAACGTGGAGTTTGACCAAACTGCCCAAATGCACGAACACTCCTGAAAAGAGGGTCTCGAGTGAGTCTAAGTGAAGGCAGTCGCCTGGGTAAACAAATGGCATACATATAAATTAATAAACACCTTTAAGTAATTCCAACCCACGACTCCGACCCACACCAGCCAGGAACAGAGTCGGGGTGAGTGATAACGATGGTTCTCGATCTGGTTGGTCAGTTTGTTAAGGGAAGGCATCAACGCCTCTGCTCATTACCTGGGCCAGAGCAGAATTCGGTACCATAGCCGGCGACACATATTTAGCGATACAAGCTTGTGTATGTGATTGTGTATGTGGCCAACACCAGTGGGCTATGTAATCACATGCTTATTGAATACGGTTATTGCATAATTCTTTGGCGATTTAAAGATGTTGGTAAAAGCATTTACACCATTGGAACCTAATTTGCCAGTAAAAATATGATAATTGGTTTTTTACCCTTCTATCTGGCAACAAAACTGACACTTTTTTTTACAAGGATTCATGTTTACATAGACCACAATACCTGCAGTCATAATGCAAAAAAAAGGCTTCGACTAAAAAAAAAGGTGTCAGTTTTGTTGCCAGATAGAAGGGTAAAAAACCAATTATCATATTTTTACTGGCAAATGAGGTTCCAATTGTGTAAATGCTTACCCCGAGCTCTCATACTCTGATGGTGCATTGTCTTTGAGTTGTGTGCCTTTTGGCGTCATCTGGTCCAACCCATGTGAGACTAGGCTCTAAGGAAAGCTGTCTCGGGTGTGGACCAATCAACTTCAAGGACAGTGCACATTATCAGAGTTATGTTTTTTGTTTGCATTATGACTGCAGGTATTGTGGTCTATGTAAACATGACTCCTTGTAAAAAAGGTGTCAGTTTTGTTGCCAGATAGAAGGGTAAAAAACCAATTATCATGTTGGTAAAACTCAAGTGTTGCCATCTCAGGTGGCACCAATAACTAAATATTTGCTCTTGACTCATGAACTGGTAGGACTCGAGTCTGGGTGTCTCTGTTTGGCTGGTTTAAGGGTTCAACTCGAGTCTGGGTGTCTCTGTTTGGCTGGTTTAAGGCTTCGACTAGAGTCTGGGTGTCTCTGTTTGGCTGGTTTAAGGGTTCAACTCGAGTCTGGGTGTCTCTGTTTGGCTGGTTTAAGACTTCGACTCGAGTCTGGGTGTCTCTGTTTGGCTGGTTTAAGACTTCGACTCGAGTCTGGGTGTCTCTGTTTGGCTGGTTTAAGGGTTCGACTAGAGTCTGGGTGTCTCTGTTTGGCTGGTTTAAGGGTTCGACTCGAGTCTGGGTGTCTCTGTTTGGCTGGTTTAAGGGTTCGACTCGAGTCTGGGTGTCTCTGTTTGGCTGGTTTAAGGGTTCGACTAGAGTCTGGGTGTCTCTGTTTGGCTGGTTTAAGGGTTCGACTCGAGTCTGGGTGTCTCTGTTTGGCTGGTTTAAGACTTCGACTCGAGTCTGGGTGTCTCTGTTTGGCTAGTTTAAGGGTTCGACTCGAGTCTGGGTGTCTCTGTTTGGCTGGTTTAAGGGTTCGACTAGAGTCTGGGTGTCTCTGTTTGGCTGGTTTAAGGGTTCAACTCGAGTCTGGGTGTCTCTGTTTGGCTGGTTTAAGGGTTCGACTCGAGTCTGGGTGTCTCTGTTTGGCTGGTTTAAGACTTCGACTCGAGTCTGGGTGTCTCTGTTTGGCTGGTTTAAGGGTTCGACTCGAGTCTGGGTGTCTCTGTTTGGCTGGTTTAAGACTTCGACTCGAGTCTGGGTGTCTCTGTTTGGCTGGTTTAAGACTTCGACTCGAGTCTGGGTGTCTCTGTTTGGCTGGTTTAAGGGTTCGACTAGAGTCTGGGTGTCTCTGTTTGGCTGGTTTAAGGGTTCGACTCGAGTCTGGGTGTCTCTGTTTGGCTGGTTTAAGGGTTCGACTCGAGTCTGGGTGTCTCTGTTTGGCTGGTTTAAGGGTTCGACTCGAGTCTGGGTGTCTCTGTTTGGCTGGTTTAAGACTTCGACTCGAGTCTGGGTGTCTCTGTTTGGCTGGTTTAAGGGTTCGACTCGAGTCTGGGTGTCTCTGTTTGGCTGGTTTAAGGGTTCGACTAGAGTCTGGGTGTCTCTGTTTGGCTGGTTTAAGGGTTCAACTCGAGTCTGGGTGTCTCTGTTTGGCTGGTTTAAGGCTTCGACTCGAGTCTGGGTGTCTCTGTTTGGCTGGTTTAAGACTTCGACTCGAGTCTGGGTGTCTCTGTTTGGCTGGTTTAAGGGTTCGACTCGAGTCTGGGTGTCTCTGTTTGGCTGGTTTAAGACTTCGACTCGAGTCTGGGTGTCTCTGTTTGGCTGGTTTAAGGGTTCGACTCGAGTCTGGGTGTCTCTGTTTGGCTGGTTTAAGGGTTCGACTCGAGTCTGGGTGTCTCTGTTTGGCTGGTTTAAGGGTTCGACTCGAGTCTGGGTGTCTCTGTTTGGCTGGTTTAAGGCTTCGACTCGAGTCTGGGTGTCTCTGTTTGGCTGGTTTAAGGGTTCGACTCGAGTCTGGGTGTCTCTGTTTGGCTGGTTTAAGGGTTCGACTCGAGTCTGGGTGTCTCTGTTTGGCTGGTTTAAGACTTCGACTCGAGTCTGGGTGTCTCTGTTTGGCTGGTTTAAGGGTTCGACTAGAGTCTGGGTGTCTCTGTTTGGCTGGTTTAAGATTTCGACTCGAGTCTGGGTGTCTCTGTTTGGCTGGTTTAAGGGTTCGACTCGAGTCTGGCTGTCTCTGTTTGGCTGGTTTAAGGGTTCGACTCGAGTCTGGGTGTCTCTGTTTGGCTGGTTTAAGACTTCGACTCGAGTCTGGGTGTCTCTGTTTGGCTGGTTTAAGACTTCGACTCGAGTCTGGGTGTCTCTGTTTGGCTGGTTTAAGGGTTCGACTCGAGTCTGGGTGTCTCTGTTTGGCTGGTTTAAGGGTTCGACTCGAGTCTGGGTGTCTCTGTTTGGCTGGTTTAAGGCTTCGACTCGAGTCTGGGTGTCTCTGTTTGGCTGGTTTAAGACTTCGACTCGAGTCTGGGTGTCTCTGTTTGGCTGGTTTAAGGGTTCGACTCGAGTCTGGGTGTCTCTGTTTGGCTGGTTTAAGGGTTCGACTCGAGTCTGGGTGTCTCTGTTTGGCTGGTTTAAGACTTCGACTCGAGTCTGGGTGTCTCTGTTTGGCTGGTTTAAGACTTCGACTCGAGTCTGGGTGTCTCTGTTTGGCTGGTTTAAGGGTTCGACTCGAGTCTGGGTGTCTCTGTTTGGCTGGTTTAAGACTTCGACTCGAGTCTGGGTGTCTCTGTTTGGCTGGTTTAAGGGTTCGACTCGAGTCTGGGTGTCTCTGTTTGGCTGGTTTAAGACTTCGACTCGAGTCTGGGTGTCTCTGTTTGGCTGGTTTAAGACTTCGACTCGAGTCTGGGTGTCTCTGTTTGGCTGGTTTAAGACTTCGACTCGAGTCTGGGTGTCTCTGTTTGGCTGGTTTAAGGGTTCGACTCGAGTCTGGGTGTCTCTGTTTGGCTGGTTTAAGACTTCGACTAGAGTCTGGGTGTCTCTGTTTGGCTGGTTTAAGGCTTCGACTCGAGTCTGGGTGTCTCTGTTTGGCTGGTTTAAGACTTCGACTCGAGTCTGGGTGTCTCTGTTTGGCTGGTTTAAGGGTTCGACTCGAGTCTGGGTGTCTCTGTTTGGCTGGTTTAAGGCTTCGACTCGAGTCTGGGTGTCTCTGTTTGGCTGGTTTAAGGGTTCGACTCGAGTCTGGGTGTCTCTGTTTGGCTGGTTTAAGGGTTCGACTAGAGTCTGGGTGTCTCTGTTTGGCTGGTTTAAGGGTTCGACTAGAGTCTGGGTGTCTCTGTTTGGCTGGTTTAAGGCTTCGACTCGAGTCTGGGTGTCTCTCTTTGGCTGGTTTAAGGCTTCGACTCGAGTCTGGGTGTCTCTGTTTGGCTGGTTTAAGGGTTCGACTAGAGTCTGGGTGTCTCTCTTTGGCTGGTTTAAGGCTTCGACTCGAGTCTGGGTGTCTCTGTTTGGCTGGTTTAAGGGTTCGACTAGAGTCTGGGTGTCTCTGTTTGGCTGGTTTAAGGCTTCGACTCGAGTCTGGGTGTCTCTCTTTGGCTGGTTTAAGGCTTCGACTCGAGTCTGGGTGTCTCTGTTTGGCTGGTTTAAGGGTTCGACTCGAGTCTGGGTGTCTCTGTTTGGCTGGTTTAAGGCTTCGACTCGAGTCTGGGTGTCTCTGTTTGGCTGGTTTAAGGGTTCGACTAGAGTCTGGGTGTCTCTGTTTGGCTGGTTTAAGACTTCGACTCGAGTCTGGGTGTCTCTGTTTGGCTGGTTTAAGGGTTCGACTAGAGTCTGGGTGTCTCTGTTTGGCTGGTTTAAGACTTCGACTAGAGTCTGGGTGTCTCTGTTTGGCTGGTTTAAGGGTTCGACTAGAGTCTGGGTGTCTCTGTTTGGCTGGTTTAAGGGTTCGACTCGAGTCTGGGTGTCTCTGTTTGGCTGGTTTAAGGCTTCGACTCGAGTCTGGGTGTCTCTGTTTGGCTGGTTTAAGACTTCGACTCGAGTCTGGGTGTCTCTGTTTGGCTGGTTTAAGGGTTCGACTCGAGTCTGGGTGTCTCTGTTTGGCTGGTTTAAGGGTTCGACTCGAGTCTGGGTGTCTCTGTTTGGCTGGTTTAAGGCTTCGACTCGAGTCTGGGTGTCTCTGTTTGGCTGGTTTAAGACTTCGACTCGAGTCTGGGTGTCTCTGTTTGGCTGGTTTAAGGGTTCGACTCGAGTCTGGGTGTCTCTGTTTGGCTGGTTTAAGGGTTCGACTCGAGTCTGGGTGTCTCTGTTTGGCTGGTTTAAGACTTCGACTCGAGTCTGGGTGTCTCTGTTTGGCTGGTTTAAGACTTCGACTCGAGTCTGGGTGTCTCTGTTTGGCTGGTTTAAGACTTCGACTCGAGTCTGGGTGTCTCTGTTTGGCTGGTTTAAGACTTCGACTCGAGTCTGGGTGTCTCTGTTTGGCTGGTTTAAGGGTTCGACTCGAGTCTGGGTGTCTCTGTTTGGCTGGTTTAAGACTTCGACTCGAGTCTGGGTGTCTCTGTTTGGCTGGTTTAAGGGTTCGACTCGAGTCTGGGTGTCTCTGTTTGGCTGGTTTAAGACTTCGACTCGAGTCTGGGTGTCTCTGTTTGGCTGGTTTAAGACTTCGACTCGAGTCTGGGTGTCTCTGTTTGGCTGGTTTAAGACTTCGACTCGAGTCTGGGTGTCTCTGTTTGGCTGGTTTAAGGCTTCGACTCGAGTCTGGGTGTCTCTGTTTGGCTGGTTTAAGACTTCGACTAGAGTCTGGGTGTCTCTGTTTGGCTGGTTTAAGGCTTCGACTCGAGTCTGGGTGTCTCTGTTTGGCTGGTTTAAGACTTCGACTCGAGTCTGGGTGTCTCTGTTTGGCTGGTTTAAGGGTTCGACTCGAGTCTGGGTGTCTCTGTTTGGCTGGTTTAAGGCTTCGACTCGAGTCTGGGTGTCTCTGTTTGGCTGGTTTAAGGGTTCGACTCGAGTCTGGGTGTCTCTGTTTGGCTGGTTTAAGGGTTCGACTAGAGTCTGGGTGTCTCTCTTTGGCTGGTTTAAGGGTTCGACTAGAGTCTGGGTGTCTCTGTTTGGCTGGTTTAAGGCTTCGACTCGAGTCTGGGTGTCTCTCTTTGGCTGGTTTAAGGCTTCGACTCGAGTCTGGGTGTCTCTGTTTGGCTGGTTTAAGGGTTCGACTAGAGTCTGGGTGTCTCTCTTTGGCTGGTTTAAGGCTTCGACTCGAGTCTGGGTGTCTCTGTTTGGCTGGTTTAAGGGTTCGACTAGAGTCTGGGTGTCTCTGTTTGGCTGGTTTAAGGCTTCGACTCGAGTCTGGGTGTCTCTCTTTGGCTGGTTTAAGGCTTCGACTCGAGTCTGGGTGTCTCTGTTTGGCTGGTTTAAGGGTTCGACTCGAGTCTGGGTGTCTCTGTTTGGCTGGTTTAAGGCTTCGACTCGAGTCTGGGTGTCTCTGTTTGGCTGGTTTAAGGGTTCGACTAGAGTCTGGGTGTCTCTGTTTGGCTGGTTTAAGACTTCGACTCGAGTCTGGGTGTCTCTGTTTGGCTGGTTTAAGGGTTCGACTAGAGTCTGGGTGTCTCTGTTTGGCTGGTTTAAGACTTCGACTAGAGTCTGGGTGTCTCTGTTTGGCTGGTTTAAGGGTTCGACTAGAGTCTGGGTGTCTCTGTTTGGCTGGTTTAAGGGTTCGACTCGAGTCTGGGTGTCTCTGTTTGGCTGGTTTAAGGGTTCGACTCGAGTCTGGGTGTCTCTGTTTGGCTGGTTTAAGGGTTCGACTCGAGTCTGGGTGTCTCTGTTTGGCTGGTTTAAGACTTCGACTCGAGTCTGGGTGTCTCTGTTTGGCTGGTTTAAGACTTCGACTCGAGTCTGGGTGTCTCTGTTTGGCTGGTTTAAGGGTTCGACTCGAGTCTGGGTGTCTCTGTTTGGCTGGTTTAAGGGTTCGACTCGAGTCTGGGTGTCTCTGTTTGGCTGGTTTAAGGCTTCGACTCGAGTCTGGGTGTCTCTGTTTGGCTGGTTTAAGGGTTCGACTCGAGTCTGGGTGTCTCTGTTTGGCTGGTTTAAGGCTTCGACTCGAGTCTGGGTGTCTCTGTTTGGCTGGTTTAAGGGTTCGACTCGAGTCTGGGTGTCTCTGTTTGGCTGGTTTAAGGCTTCGACTCGAGTCTGGGTGTCTCTGTTTGGCTGGTTTAAGGCTTCGACTCGAGTCTGGGTGTCTCTGTTTGGCTGGTTTAAGGCTTCGACTCGAGTCTGGGTGTCTCTGTTTGGCTGGTTTAAGGCTTCGACTCGAGTCTGGGTGTCTCTGTTTGGCTGGTTTAAGGGTTCGACTCGAGTCTGGGTGTCTCTGTTTGGCTGGTTTAAGGCTTCGACTCGAGTCTGGGTGTCTCTGTTTGGCTGGTTTAAGGGTTCGACTCGAGTCTGGGTGTCTCTGTTTGGCTGGTTTAAGGGTTCGACTCGAGTCTGGGTGTCTCTGTTTGGCTGGTTTAAGGGTTCGACTCGAGTCTGGGTGTCTCTGTTTGGCTGGTTTAAGGGTTGGGCGAGAGTCTGGATGGTCGGTGTGGCTAAAGCTCGTGCCGGGGGCTCAGGTTAATTGGCTATGGTGAAGAGTCTGACAAGTAGTGCCTGGTTCACAACGGTGGTGAGGGTGGGGTAATGCGAGCGTGTGGTTGGCTGGTGTCATTGGGGCTTGGTGTTGGGCTAGGGATAGGCTTTTTGGCGAGACTTGTTGCGAGGGAAAGATGCAGGTTGGCTCGTTCACCAACAAAGACAAATAACATAAACAGACTGTTGGGAAAGTGCTGTTAGCGAGCACCTATGAAGGCCGGAATCGTCAACGAGGGGGTGGGTGGCCAGCACCACTCCCGACCGCCTTTGTTTCCCTAGTGGCGATATTTACTATACACCGCACTAGGTACTCATTTGAGGCTGAGTGGACCTAGGGGAGACCCAGGATCAGTTCAAATAATCGTCACCGGTGGAGGCCGTGAGCGGGAATCGAACTCGGGCGGCCGGGTTCATAGCGCAGCGCGCTAACCACTACACTGCCGCTCCCCACCAACACCCCCCCCCTGCCCTCTCAAACACCATCTCCACGCTTGGCTCTCTCACCGATGGTCTCCGTCCGCTTTCCACGCCGCTCTCATCTCTCTCTCTGTGTCTCTCTGCGCGCGTGCACGGCCGCGGGAGCCGCGTGCTGACTCCGAGCCGCGTTCCCACCGCAATTAAATAAAGAAGGCGTTGCCATGGCGAGCCGGGCTCCGGGGGACGAGACGAGGCGGCGTTGGCGGTCAGAGGAGAAAAAAAGGAAATCAGCATTCTCAGCGGCAGTCGCGGCTCGCTTCACGATAAACACACGGCGCTCTCTCCCTCTCACTCCACGTGGGGTACGAGTGTTCCACACCACGTGGTGGTGGTTGCATTGATTAACCGATTCATGGACCGCGAGGGGGGGTGTTGTTGGTGTTATTGATTGTTAAGCGCCGATTGTAAATGTAATTATTGTCAAATTGTCGCACGGATGAAATCACCCGCAGGGTGGATTAAGCACGGATCAATGTATATATGTGGGGTTGAAGATACATCAGAAATAAGGCGTGATGTTTGTAATGAATTCGGCAGGAGGTGTTGTGATGATGGGGAATGGAGTGAGAGGCGATGCGCGCGGGAGCCGTGGGACACAGTGACTGAGCCGTGGGACGTGGTGATTGAGCCGTTGGACGCGGTGACTGAGCCGCGGTGACTGAGCCGTGGGTCGTGGTGACTGAGCCTGACGGGGCGCATAGGGCAGGGAGGGGGGGTCCTGTGCTGTGGCAACTGAAATAATTCGTGGAAGCGCTGAGTGGATGCGGTGGAGCGGGTGGGGGCGCTGTGGTAGTCAAGGGCTCCCATGGCTCGATACCCCCCCCGCGCGCCCCGCCCAACATTAATAAACAGTGACAATTAACAAAGTAACTATTCACCCATGAAATTATTTTTTACGCCCACGATGCATTCATGCTGTGAAATAAGCGCTTGGGAGAAAGCTATTTTGAATCGTAACGCTATAGATTATTTTATTATTATTATTATGGATGGACTCGTCCCTGCCATATAAATATGGAGCTACGACCAGTCGGTTTGGGCATTAAACAGGAGATGAGCGACGGTCCATATTTGAGTTCCCATCTTCACCCACACTCCCCTTCCACAGCGATTATGGGCGCCTTGGTGGCGAGATGTTAAATGCCTCGCCTGGTATGCAGGAGGTCCTGGGTTTTGATCGCGACCCTGAGCCTATACATCTGCGTCTTTCTACCCCGCGGCCGCGTGGATTTTTCTCCGAGTCCTCCGAGTTTTCCCTCCGGATTTAGAAGCACGCGTTTAGAGTATTTGTGCTGCTATAAATGTCCACATGATAAGCCACTTTGTTGAGCCATCATTTGCGGTCAGTTCGCTTCTGACAAAGAGCGTCATAGCTCAGTGAGCCTTACCTGGTCAAATATAAATAGTTTAGTTAATAGTTTTAGTAGTTTAATATTCATCTCACGACTTCGGTTCCCAATTTCATTCGTCCCGTTTCACCGACTCGCTTGTAAAGTTCCGTTTCCTCCGTCGATTAAACGTACCGATCATCATCGACTTGTCATCTTCTCACGCGTACGATTCCACGGTTGTGTCGTTCGCGGAGTGATAGATTTTAATCGACGCGTCGGTACCCGCCGAGTGATTTTCTGCTCGAACGATGCCCACTGAGGCGTTGCTTGTTCCCTGTTCACGGCTCTGAGCCAGTGGTGGAAATTCCACATTCCCTTTTCTTCTTATATTCGCATGGAAGTATCAGTATTTGGCCTTAAGTATAATAGGTGACGTTTTGGGCGATGGGCCGTCTTCATAGCACATAAAGAGAGAATTTAGAGATCGAATTGATAATAAGGGTTGCAGACTGCCCGTGTTTACACCATGGGGCCAGATGAGAATTACATTTACAATGTTTTCCTGATGAGCAATGTTTGAATAGCCATATGAATAGTTACACTCATAGTAGCTATTGAGTGGCAAAACCCTTTCATAATTAACAACTTTTTGCTACGTTGATGAATTCATCTCAATAATTAACATTTCGTAATTATAATTGCGATACAAAATTAACAACACTTCATGTGACCTCCTTTGCCAGTACCAAAATATGAGAATAGGGTTTCCCCGTTTTTTCTGGCAACAAAACAGGTGTTAAGATGTTAAAACACCAAACTGAAACCTTTTACATGGGCTCGTGTCTGCATTAACCACAATACTTGTGGTCAGAATGCAAACAAAAAACGTACTCTGATAATATATGCATTGTCTTTGAAACTGGCTGGACCAATCAGTCTTTGAAACTGATTTCAGTTTGGTGTTTTAACATCTTAAAACCTGTTTTGTTGCCAAAAAAGGTGGAAAACCTATTCTCATCAACAACACTCTTGACTTTTTGCATTCACTGCTCGGGCGAGCGAAGGAATCGAATCGCGGATCACCAAGCGGAGTGAATCGCTGAGCCAAAAGGCCACTATCCGAGAGCGGCTCTGATGGGCAGCACGCGATATCTTCGTGTTCTCCAGCGCCGGCAGAAACACGTGGACACGGGGATATGGGGTCACGTGGTCACGGGGACGAGGGGATACGGGGTCACACGGTCACGCGGACGAGGGGATACGGGGTCATTGGAACACGTGGACATGGGGTCACATTGATAGAGGGACACACGATTACGGGGATACGGGGCACGGGATCAGGGTGGGGGGCACGTGGTCACACTTCCCTCTCCAATTACGAAGCATTCCCATTCATTCTTCGCTCACTCTTCACTCGCGGTGTCGTAGGTGGGCGAGCGGCCGCCCGCCCGCGCAAGAACAACGCACGCGGGGTTCACAGACGCCGCCTAAACGCGAGCGGGGTGTTTGTTGAGTGGTGTGTTTATTTATTTATTACGGATGGGGGGGGGGTACATTTAAACGTCACACACTACTTCAAACGAGCCAACAATTGCTTTGCACTGAGATCTACGTTCACGATTGGTGTGCGTGAGCCTGAAGAAGCTAAAAGTTAAATAAACGCCACGACTCGACGCGTCTCCCGACACACACACACAGGCGCCACCCCCAACACCCCCACTGCCCCCACCACCCCCACCACCCCCACGAATTCACGCGGGCGAGGAGGAGGGGGGCCCTGCGACCAACACGACAAGAGGTCTCATCATTGCGGGGTTCCCCTGTTCGCACCCAGGTTCAACTAAACGATTACAACTTTACTCTTCAAATGTTAACCAGGTAAGGCCCACTGAGCTATGTGGGCTCCTTTTTTTTCTCTCCCAGAAGCGACCTGAAGCCACGACGTGGCTTCATCGTGTGGACATTTACGGAAGCCAAATCCTCTGATCGCGTGACGTTGATTCTAAATGTGGAGGGGAAAACCCGGAGATAAATCCACGCGACCGCGGGGAGAGTGACACCGCAAACTCCAAATATACAGCAGGCGTCAGGGTTGGGTTCGAACCCACGACCTCTTGCATACCCGGCGAGGTAGTTAACATCTCGCCACCGTGGCGCACAGGTACCCCCACGCCCAGCTCGCCGTTAGATCCCACAGGTGTATCTGGGTGTTTAGGGGGAGTCGTTGTACCGGTGGGGGTTGGGGGAGTTTGCCGTGGTGATCAACAATTCGCAGCGTCACCTCGATAGACCCCCTAAAGAGTCTTGCCTGCGCCATCCCACAAACATCATCGTCTGAGACGCGGGCAGTGACTCGCCCGGGGGCTGAAGTGGGGGAAAAAACGTCTTCTTTCAAATAAACTGCAGCGGCCAATCAGAAACCTTCACCCCTCGTACTCACGACAGTTCGTTGTCCCTCCCCTCCCCCGACACTCCGATGAGCACGGTTGGCTACGTGCGGTGCGAAAGAAGTTCAACGTACGTGCACACACGCTCGGCGACACGGCGCGCCCGTTAGCACCCTCTCTCTCTGAGCCCCACAGCCAACTCTGATTATTGGTGGCGGCTGCATTTTGTTTTTTTTACCAAGCCCCGCAGTCGCAAGTTGCTTTAATTCTTAATTCCCTCCGTTTTATTGCTCTTCCGGTAGCTCCCTTGATGGTTACGGCTACAGAGTCCGTGGCGATTATAATCAGTGGGTCTCTGAAGTACCCGGCCCCCCCTGACGAACAGCAACGACCCCCCCCCCTCCATTCAGAGACAGGACCTTTGTCGAGGTGGCTTGGGGAGGCATTCGAGTTAAAGACGCCATCACGGACAATGCCGCTCACATTTTCCCCCCCTCTCCAAGATCCCGCAGCTGCTGCACAGTCGACAGCTGACCCACGCCAGAGGTTCTACTCTTTCACTCATGGAGGTTTACACTGTGGGTGTGAATGCCCCCCTCCCCCCGATATTAGGTGGTGCCCCCTGTTTTACTTGGCCTAGAATAGCCACTGAACAACGCTTTGTCGGCAACTGAGTCGCATTGTTGTCGGGATTAAGTGGCCGAGGCGCTGTGGTCACAGCGAGGCTTGCGAGCTGCGGAATGAGCCATCCTCCTCCTAGGCTGCGCCGGAGGTAGTGCCCAGACTTAGGGGAAACTCACAAAGTACACAAAGGATGAGGGTATTCGCACTTGGGAGCCGCGCCGAGTACACGCGCCTGCACCCCCCTGAAACACAACTGCAGGCAGCGGCGAGTTCGGGACTCCAGGTTCAAGAGGCGATAATCCCCCGCGGGATTTCCAGTCTCGGGTGATGATGATCGAAACGCGAAGGCAACGGGTGATGACGATGGTGTTGATGCACCAGTGCTGGGCTCTCCGCAGGCCAGTTCTCCTGGGAAGATCAGTAGACGGCCTTTTATGACTTTGTGTCTAACCATCGGCTACTGCAGTTGACCAAGATGAGATTTACTATCTGCTCGATACGCTAACACCAACCCAGGCACCTCGAGCACGTGGCTCCTCCTCACTTCCTCTTGGTTGACGCTGCCCACCAGGTCCTCTGAGCTGGAGAGAACCTCGTGGGTGGAGGAGGTGCAGGGATTCGGCCACAGACTCCACCGCTACTTTTGAGACTTGAGGATACAGCTGAGCGTGGGGGCTTTGCCGGTGAGGACCTCTAGGAAGAGGGCTCGCTTGGAGGGCTTGCCACGAGGAGACCGGGTTCAAAATAACATGAACCTATTCTTGCCAGCAGAGTTGGTCAGCATTGGGCCATCATCAGCATCTTCACACGTCACCTTCGCATTCCAGTCACTCAGAAAATCTATTGGCACTTGTCACCCGAGACTGGGAGACTCGGGGTGATGTGTGTAGCCTCCTCAACCTGGAGCCACGAGCCGACACTGCCTCTAAAACAAACGACTCCACCCCCTCCACTACTCCTACTGCCTCCACCCACCCCACCTCTTAATTTCTCTGCAACGGGGATCAAACCTTGCAGTCTCGCTCTTACCTTCGCCCCTACCCCCTCTGTCCCGTCAGCACACACTGGAGCTATACACAGCGTCGCCTACCACACCAAAGCACACTTGTCATCATTAATACATAAGTGTTGAGCCGGATGCCACTAAACAACTCCAAGCCGCGACAAGTCAGTACCATAAAAGAGTTAAACACAACGCAAAGGAGGAGGAGGTGACGTGGTGTCTGTGGGGTGTTGGCCGCTGGAGGGATGTGCGGGGTTGGTGACCGCCACGCGTTCCCACCATCGCCCCCTCTCCCCGGGGTCGCCAGGGTACCACGTGACGGGCCGGTGTCTCTGACCGCACGTCCGCAACGCATCCTAACCTCGTGGCTTCTGATCGACGAACCCTCGTCCCCGGCACCCCCCGTCATTCTCAAGCAAACCTCTCGGCTTAGGGCGCGCTTTTGTTTCATAACCGCACCAATCAGGTAAGCCAATAAATAAATATGCTACTAGCTAATCAAAGAAATACATAAATACCAGTTGAACACACACACACGTCAATAAATTAATGCTCACGAGTAGCAGCAAGGCTCCTTACAGTCTTGTCGTGTCGCTAGCAATGAATGATGCAGAACAATGAGACTCGTGCAGATGTGGGGAATCGGATTCAGAGTGGCTTCTGCACGTGGGGAGGAGGTGACAGGAACATTCTCCGTGACATTGCGGATTCCTGGCAGGTAGAAAAGTAAGATCTACGAGGACGCGGTTAAACGGCCACCGTAGGTGGGTCTGAACGCTGGGAGCTGCCAAGAAGCAGCGGTACCAAGGGCGTTAAGGGGATCCTTCCGGAAGAAAAGAAAAAATGGAGAGTGGTGAGAGTGAGATACGAGCAGAATTGGAGGATCCGACGCAGAGCTGCCGACCGCGAATAAACGGGACGAGGCGAAGCGGAACGAGCAGAAGGAGGAGGAGACAAATCTGACTCAAATTCCCCAAATCTGCGCACGTGTCAGCGGCAGCTGCGTGCGTGTCCCGTAGATCACCGCGCGTGGCCTCACCCCCGCGCGCACGGCGTGTGTCCGTATGTGCGCATGCGTGCATGTGTGAGTGTGCGCACGCGTGCGGGTGCATGCGCTGTGTGTGTGAGCGTGCGTGCGTGTGAGCGTGCGCACGCGTGCATGCGCTGTGTGTGTGAGCGTGCGTGCGTGTGAGCGTGCGCACGTGTGCATGCGCTGTGTGTGTGCGTGTGCATGGATCGCGATCTCGTGCGTGCACCCGTGTCTTTGCGCCCCAGCGTGCGTGTGCGTGCGCCGAATCGAAACACGCGCCGCCGCCGCCGCCGCCGCAGCCGCGTCACACGGAGGCGCTGGGTTCCTCCAGCCTGGCTGGGGGGGGCGTGCCCCCCGTGCCCCCCGCGACGCCCTTGCCCTCGGCCCTGATCTCAGTCCCGGCGCCGCCCCCCCAGGGCGAGGCTCCTGCGTCGTCGCTGTCGTCACCGCCGTCATCGTTGTTATTGTTGTTGTCCCGGGCCGCGG
This sequence comes from Lampetra planeri, assembly GCF_965212315.1. Taxonomy (NCBI): domain Eukaryota; kingdom Metazoa; phylum Chordata; class Hyperoartia; order Petromyzontiformes; family Petromyzontidae; genus Lampetra; species Lampetra planeri. The sequence continues at coordinate 1,102,149 of NC_136118.1, read as the reverse complement.
GCTGGTGGGAGGCGGTGTGCGACAGGGACTGCCTCACCACGGTGTAGCGGTTGACGAGCGTCAGGAAGCGGCCGGGGGGCTCCACCCCCTCCCCCGCGTAGTACGACTCCATGAGGCCCACGGGCACGCAGCGTTTGTGCTGGGGTTGGGGGGGGCATACGGGGAGATGAGAGCGGGGGGGGGGGTCGTGGGTCGAGAGGGATGGAGCAGGAAACAGGAGAGGGGGAGACGGATTGAGAGAATGTGCAAGGTAGGGAAAGGGGGACACGAGACGATGGGGGGCGTTGGGATGCACGTGGATATACAGCAGGGAGGCAAAGTGGTGGGAGATGGAAAGAGCCGGAGACACAGACAGGGAAACAGAATAAGATGGGAAGAGGAGGAGGTGGACGAGGAAAGGATACGGAGTCAATCCAATGTGTATTTGCTTCACAGAAAATCCCGTCTAGCCAGTTACCTAGCGAGATGCGCAAGGTAGATCCGTGGTGCATCAGCACCGAGCGAGAACATTCATGGCATCACAGGAATCCGTGCGAGTGTCCGCGACAGTAAGAAGACGACGAGAAGCGCAGAGGGCGAGAATATGTGATGATTGTTGCTTAAGTTCTGCTTAACGAAAATAAACCACCGAGATGAACTCGGAATGTCGTGAATGTAAACATCTATTATGTACTGTGTATGTGGTACGTAAACTTTACTCGTGGGTTCATACAGATATTTACGGATTACAAGTGCCACAGGACATGGAAATGGCAGAGACGAGGCGGTGATATCGGCACACCGCAAGAACTGCAGCCCGCTCCGCGATGCTGGGCGCCGGGGCCTCGTGGTGCACATCGCGCCACGTGGCGAGGTGATGTGTGGAAGTCGACTCAGCCGCTCGTGCCTCCGTGGTCGATCAATATTTGTTATCACTCTACGCCCCCCCCTCCCCTAAAGCCCCCAACTCCAACTCCAGCTGATCGAATATGCAACTGCCAGACTCAGCACCCGCACCAGTCCCCAAATGGACCCACGATCAACGTCAAGATCGCACTCGCCGTCTTCAAGATACCCCATGGACTTGTCCCTACCTACTTGCATCTTGCCTTCTCACCTCACTCTAGTTTCTTCCACGCACTCTCCTACCTCTCTCCTCTCATCTCACTCTACTCCCCGCTGCGCCCCAGCAACCAACCCTTCCTGTCGAACCCCACAGTCACCCTTCGCTTAGTGGGAGATCGTTCCTTCTCTGTGCTGCCTCAATACTCTGGAAGCTCCTTCCATCCGTGCTGTTAACTCCCTGCTCATATTTACATTCAAAGCTAAATCCATTCCTTATTTTATCTACAGTTGCAATGCTCTGTAATCGTTGTATTGATCGCATAGCTCTCGCCATAGCAATGTGGAATGCGCACCGCTGAATGTATGGCTAGGCACGTACCTGCAGGTAGGATCCCTCGGGGCAGCTCTGTTCGTACTTGTACACCTTGTAGACGACTAGAAAGACGACGCAGGCCAGGAACGCGAGGCCGAACATCACCAGCAGAGTGAGCTGCGGATGCACACGTGGGTTGCAGAGTGAGTGTGCGTTTGTGCTGCATCGCAGCAAGTTGCCACAGTGGGGAGCGCAGTTGCTGCATCTGTCAGTCATCTCAGTGAGGTGACCCATGGCACCTGGATCTGTCCCGTGACCTCCTGCCAGAGAGCCTTCGACACTTCACGTGGCCTCAAAGTGCACCTAGTCTGGCACAAGCGCCGTGGTCACGTCACCGCCACTGAGTGGTGAACGGCAGCGGTTGTTGTTGCGTGCTGTATTGAACGTCGTGCGTTATGTTTGTGAAGCTCGTGTGTGTGTGAGAGTTCGTATGTTTGTGAGCGAATTCATTTGCATTTTATTTATGAGCTGATGGGTGTAAGTTCAAGAATGTGTGTGTATGTATGAGTTTGTGTGTGTGTCAGTTCAGTGAGTGCGTGAGTTCATGAACGTGTGTGTAGGAGTTCGTGTGTATGTTGCAGAGTGTATGTATAAGTTAATGTGTGTGTGTGGAAATATGTATGAGTTCATGTGTGTATGATCGTGGGTGTGTGTGCGAGTCATGGTTGTGTGAGTAGGCGTGCAGGTGTGTTGATACAGGTGGTGGATCGGCCAGTCATCTCAGTCGACCCATGTCACCTGGGTCTGTCTCGTGACCTCCTGCCAGCGGGCGTTCGACACATCACTTGGCCTTAACGTGCACATAGCCTGGCACAAGCACCGTGGTGACATCACAGCCACTTAGTGGCGAATGGCGGTTGTTGTTGCTGCTGGTGTGTGGAGTGGGGATGGGGAGGCGTTGCGATGGTGGAAAAGGCACCTCCATAACGAACAACTGTCGAGATGAGCCATTCCAGTCGTGTTCAAAATCAAACATTGTTTGGACTTTGTGCTAAGTTCTTGGCTTTTATTCAAACATCACCATTTTGCAATCAGGCCTGCCAGAAGCTCGGAATCAAGCCCAAACATGCTTCCGAGCTTATTCGGAGCATTTTAATAATTAAGTACACATTTCCATTGTACTAATGAGAAATTCAGTGGATGCATGAGACTACATTACAATTTCCAACATTTAATGACATAAGAGGATTAGAGAATAGCAGACGCAGAGTGAGCACCCAATGCACTCTCGTGCCCGTGGATGGCAGCGGCTGAAAATAATCGCAATAATCTCACATCCTTCACAATGTACACAGGCACTAAACTATTAAACAATGTTTTATTTTACCAGGTAAGGCTCACTGAGCTATATAGCTCTTTCTCAGAAGTGACCTGGCCACAAATGATAGCCCAAGAAAGTGGCTTTTGTGGAATTTTATAGCAGCCAAATAATCTAAGCGCATGATTCTAAATGTGAAGGGAGAACATGCAAACACCAAATATACAGCAGGCATCAGAGTCGGGATGGAACCCACGACCTCCTGCATACCAGGCGAGGGAGATAACATCTCGCCACCGTGGCATACCTGAGTGAGTCTCAAGATTCGTTTTCAGGAGCATACTTGTATTGGAATGAAATTAAAACAAAAAGGGAGCCGTGCTAGCAATGATGTACAAGCATAAAAACGCAGCTCTTTCAGAAGCAACGTAGTCAGAAACGTTAGCTTACAAGACAGTATTGTGCAACATTCCCCCCTCCCCCAGCGATTCTATGAATGATGATCACGAAATTATGTCAATACTTGATGAAGTCATCTATTACTCTAAACCTCATTGTCAGTCTCTTTAATATCGCGACATTTGTCCCGATGCACAGTGGCCGAACCACAAGCATAAATGTAAAAGAAGCACATAATATAATTATTTAGTGCACAAACGTAAATAATATATTCGTATAAGCGCAACGTGACCCGATAATGCTCTATTTGAATCTACGAACGCATGCGGAAGCGTCACATGCCGAATGAGGAAGACGTCCGGCTGTAGTGCGGCGATAATTACCACGGCGGGTGAGCTGTGTCAGTTGTCTACTCGCTCGCGTGCCAGTGTATTACAATGCTTGCCCAGTTGCTTGCTAATGGATGTTCTTCTTGTCTGCATTATCTGTGCAGCTCAGCCACCCCCCCCACCACCACCCTCCATTGTGAACCAACCCAGCGAACATCCACCCCACAACAATGCCCATGTAATTGCCTGCCCAATGGAGCCACTTACTCATCCGCCATTACCGCGCGCGTCACGTGCAAAAATGTGGTTTTCGCTCATTCCCGAAAACCACCATGAACGCGAACAATCGCTGGCGTTCTCCCTTTGTCGATGTGACCGTGTCCCAATCGTAACCATCGTGCACGAGTCATGCGCTGAGAAGCCACGTGGTGACGCCTCAGGCCTAGTTGCCCCTGACAACCATGTAGGGCTGCAGCCACCATTTTGTCACCTGGTTGTCGACACGGGTGGTTAAACCCTCGTGTATGCGACGCCGGCCCACTTTCATTAAGATTTGTTTTTGGTCAAAAACGCGCAAATGTCACTGCCAGTCAGCAAAAAGTCGGCAACATCACCCAGGCACAGGCTCTTGGCGATGCGTTTCGGCTATTTTGTCAAGATGTTATCTGAACCCACGTTCTAGTCACCAAATACATACGACGTTGTGGCAAAATTGTTTGACATTGAACGTCATGCAACTATAGGAATTGTTTTGCCTGTTTACTAGGGTGTGTGTATTAGTAACAGCCCTGCTTTCTAATACAGTCTCTGTGGCAATTATTGCTTATTTAGAGTGTACGAGTTCTAAACTGTTTTTTATGTTGTATGTACACTGAATGAGCCGCACCGTGAATGTGGACGGCGCATGCCAATAACATCTGGGAGAATTAACAGCGCTGACTCTGCTGACGAGACTGCGAAGGTCGAAACAGGCACAGCGTTTGCCTGATTAAACAAATAAACTTATTGGCGGTACACCGGTGCACAATATAAAAAAAAATCCGCAATAATGATTGATTTTTCCCTGCGATTTGCAACCCCAGTCAGAAAATCTTGCAGGGTGCATCAAAATCAGTGCTCGTGATGTCGAAGCAGTCGAAAGACGAATGTCGGTTCAAATGATGATTTTAAACTGTTTGATGGGGACCGGTGTGTTATGTGGCACCGGTGTACACCGCCAATATGTCCAAATGCTGCTGTATGGAACTCATTTCTCTTATTTCACGTGGAGAGGGTGCTTTTGCGTTTAATCGTCGAAAAGGTGCCAGCATCTCCTGCAGCTGGACATGGTCGGTTCATAAATTCTGTTCACGGGATAGACGGGGGGGGGGGGGCAGTCTGTTCCAGACCCACGGCGACTCAATGTCTTACCTTGAACTTCTCGGACGCGCTGTCGTTGAAGTTCACCGTGAACTCCGTGACGTTTGGAATCCCGAGTTTGCCTCTCCTCTTTGGCTGCGGTTGGAAGTTTGTCCTGGTCTTAATGATAATCTTGGGAAGAGGAGGCAACGGGAGGAGCGGGGGGTTGGTGCAGAGAGAGAGAAAGCGAGGATGGGACACCACGCGGCAACAGGCATCGATTTTGCAAGGAGAGTGAGGAGGCAGCTTGCGGTGTCGGTTTCGCCAGTGAAACCGATCCTCTTCGCTGTTGTGACAGCTGCTTTGCCAGCCCCATTCAAAACGTAATTAATTGAACACTTGTTCACGCCTAACGATGTAACGATCTGACAGCTCACGCATGCGTCTGGAACGCAGCCTCTGCCATCACGTACATACATATAGACGGACAAAGAACAGAGACCCCCAGTATAGCCTGCAGACAGATTGCGGAGGCAAGAGCTGCTAGCGAACGCCTATTAAAACCTGCACAGGGCACTAAGGGGTGCATTGGTGAGTACCACCCCAGTTCTGAATACCGTGCCAGGTACTCATGGAGGGCTTCATCGACCTCGAGGCCCAGGACACGTGCTGATATCACTCGCCACTGATGTTAGCCGTCGCTGGGATTCGAACTCAGGTGGCATGGCTCGTGGTGATGCAGTGGTTATTTCATATGGATTTAACGACGCACAGAAAGGTGCATTGCATTTGCAAACACTTTCAGGCTTATGCAGAGCACCAGCTCTAAAGAACTGCATGTGTGACCATTTTCTCGTTGCAAGGCTGGTCTGCATGAGGCTGAGAGGCTTGCACATACATGCACCTGGAGCTCTGTGTGCTGTCAAATCTATTCTGTTTCCAGCCGGCACTGATAGTTGTATTGTGGTTGGGATTCCTGGTCGTTGCAGATTCGAAAAGCAATACGGCCATAACATTGGCTCTTCTTGGGTCGGTATGTGATCTGGAACGAGGCTGTGTGAATTATGCACACAGCGTGTCATCCGGCAGGCTTGATTCATGGAATGACCGACCACGTGGTCACAATCACGCCTTCTGCTCTCGAGAAATCCCACGCGTGGCGTGGAATATTATTATTATCACGACCTGTACGAGTCTTTTATTGGAGCCTACGCTCACGTTCCTGTCTGCTGGGTTTCTCGCCTGTCCTGTCCAGCCGATGTCTGCACACCAAACACTCTGCAGTCAATTCCACCATCACTCGCGCTGTTTGTCACTGGCCACTTCGCCTTTCTTTGGAGGGCAACTGTGCTCAGCAACCGTGATCACAAAAACGCTCGACAGTATATGTTCTGCATTGCACCACCCCTAGGTGCAAAAGAGGTGGGGGGGAGGGAATGGGGCTTAAAGACGCCTCGAGAATCGGAAGGGGCATCGGAGGGCTGGGGGGGATGTGCGAGGAGCACAGAGCGAAGGTGGCAATTATCATTTCAAAAGGTCACCCCCGTGCCTCGCGACTACGCCGTGGCAGAGGCAGCTTGTCGCCAGGTCCCTCCGAACCGGAGGCCAAGCCTCCTCGCCCGCGAATCGATTCTCCTTGAATCCACAGCAGCACCAATTGGAATGCACCGCCACCGCGCGCGCCTCTCTCTCTCCTCTCATCTGTACCCCGCGCACGTGGGCGAAAAGTGCATTGGCGCTAAATGAGATGGATCGGCCAATAACCCGGCTGAACCCTCGACGGACGCGCCCGTGCCGCATTAATAACTCCCGGTGACAGTCATTTACATTGGTTATTAATGGATTAATATTTCATGAGTGGGTAGGACTACGGATAATGTTACATTTATCCGCACCAGGCAAATTGTGCCCCGGGGGCAGACGGGCGCGGCCGTGGCCGTGGGGCGCACGCCGCGCTCTCTGGCGCTGGTTTGTTGCGCTAACACCGTTCTAACGCTCACTCGTTCAAGCGCCCTCGCGCCGCCCGCCTCCGTCTGGCAGCGGCATCTCCTCTCTTACGGTCGCGACGGGATCTTTCTTGGGCCGTGACCTTTTCAATGCATTTGTGGTAAATTATCGAGCGTGTATTATTTATGGCGATGGCAGTGGGTAGGGGGGGGGGATTAGTGCCCCAGTGATGTGAGAGCAACTTTCATGTTGAGAGAGAGTGCTGCAGCCGCGCGTGTGGATGATGATATACTGCAATAATATAATCATGATCATCAGCCATGATCAATCCACTGCTGGATGAACATCTCTCCACCGGGGTTCCACTGACGCGCTCGAATAATATAAACACGAAGTTGAAATCGTAACATAAATCAACGTTTGGTACGTGCGATCCCATCGCGACGTGCGCATGCGCTGATCGCCACGTGTCGTGACCCATACCCCCGAACCCACCAGCTAAGCCCCAGCCCGACACCACCACCCCCCACAAAACAGACACATTCGCAAACATCCAGGCGAAACGAATTCGCTAATTGCCAGTGGCGAACTGATTGGCGCCGTCCCGCTATAATCTCCGAGTGTAATTTGGTGCGCAGCCCCCGGGGCCGGTGTCGAACTCGTGCTGAGCAGAGCCAGCGAGTAACAACTCTGCAGCCACCAGCGCCAAGCACTCGGCACATTCGTCAATAGCACTGCCATCTAAGGAACCCCTCCCCCCAACCACCCACCCATCCCGGGCATAACGGTTGGACAGGGAGCAAGCCATATGCTCTGCCTCTTTAATTAATATCCTTCAAGGGTCCCCCCCCGGCCACTCCACATGGGTCCCCCATGGCTCGCAGCCTCTCAATATCGCCCCCGGGTGCCTCTTTGCTATTTGTTTGCTCATGTTTAGACCAAATGTGATCACAGTGTAATTAGTAAGCGAAGTGAAAATGTCACGTATATATGTACAGCATTACGGACTGTAATAATGTAATTTTTGTTACGTTATTTTATCACAGAAATCCTCATGGAATATCAAGGCACCTGTTTCAGGTTGGTCCCGCTTTGGGGTATTTGGGAAATTGAGTTTTCCTGGAGAAATCCGATGAGCTATGAAGCTCTTTTTTTCACATGTCCAGTAGGGGAAACCGGAGGAAGCAGAGAAAACCATTCCACATTACGAGGGTAGTAACACGAAAGGTTCACACAAACGGGCTGACGATCCCACTTCGCTGTGCTGCCATGTCCTAGCCACTTGGAACCCGCGTGGGTTTCAGAATTTCACAAATCTCTGCATGATCCACCACACACACCTTGCCTCCAGAGCAGTGGCTCACAGACGACACCTCGCTCGCTTACGATATCGTATTGGCCCCTGGCAACTCTGTATCTGCGACGGTGAAATCGACGCTCTGCGAACTCACCAGTGGAAGGATGGCGCAAATCTGAAAATGGAACCGCATTTCAAACCTGGCAGGAACTTCCCCCCTTCGTTCTCACGAGTTGGGACACTTTCTTAATGGGAAAGCATCCAACCGATCAGAGACGGGTGGGGCCTTCGCCCGGAAACACTCCTAGCAAGCAGAGTAAATCCCACGGAATTACATGCACATCGCCCGCTTCACCCAGCGGCAAGTCGTTAATTATAACCAGGAGGAGAACCCAGTGAGACTTAAGCTTCGATTTTTTGTTTTATTGGAGACATGGGATCTGCGAAAAATGTTCCCACAGGGCGCAAAGGCTGATGAATCAAAATTGTATTTTATTGCAGTTCTGTGTGTGGAACGGACCGCCCCCCACCCCTTGACTGTACCGATGCCCGGGTTGCGTGCGTGCGAGCGCTGGGGTAGAGATGCGGGAGGCGGATGGACGGCGTCGCGTGCACAGAGGCAGGGGGGCACAGATCTACGTGGTCTTCTTCTCTGGGCAGCACGTGACCAGACGCTGCTGAATATTTAATTGAGCACTGCAGCCGAGGAGGGAGCGCTGTGCACATCATCCAGGAGATGCCCGAGACGAATTTAGGAATTGCTGTGAGCGAGACTCTCGCGTACACGAGCCACGAGTTGTCGCCTAAATAATGGACGTTGCGAATGGGTGGTGTTGGCGGCAGTGACAGTGGTGGTGGTGATGGGGGTGGTGTTGGGGGTGGATTTGGTGGGGGTGGTTGTGGTTGTAGTGGAGGTGGTGGTCGGGATGGAGTTGGTTGTGGGGGTGGTGGTGGTTTTGGTGGTTGTGGTGATGGTTGTGGTGATGGGGGGTTAGCAAACTGCAATACGAACCCGGCAACCCGAGTTCGATTCCCGCTGACGGCCAACACCAGTGACGATTATCTGGACCGGTCCCCTGGACTCATCTACGTCGACTCAGCCTCAAACATGAGTACCTGGTGCGATGTGTAAACATCGCCAATGGGGGAGACAAAGGCGGTCAGCTCGTGCACTCGTGTGCCTTGCTGGCCTTCATAGGTGCAACTCACGAACAGCACATGCCCCAACAGTCTGTGATAGGCTATACGGGGGATCGTTGTCTTTGGTGGTTGTGGTGTTAATGGTGATGGAGATGTTGATGGAAATGTTGATGGTGATGGTGGTGGTTGTGATGGAGATGGTGGTGGTTGTGATGGTGGTGATGATAGTGGTGGTTGTGTTGGTGGCTGTGGTGATAGTGGTGGCTGTGGTGGTGGCGAGCTGCCCTCTCACCTTGTCCGGCACCGGGTAATGCAGCTGCGTCACGTCCAGCGGGGACATGAGGGCCGGCGAGCCCTCCCCTTCCCACGACGGGGGTCCCTCCGGGGTCCCGGGAGGGACCCCGCCATCTCCACAGGGCTTCCCGCCCAGCCCGGCTCCCACCTTCACCATGCTGCACTGTGGTGGTAGTGCTTGCGGGGCCTACAGTCTGCAACAACAACAGCAGCAGCAGCAGCAGCAACAACAACAAAGGTCAGGCGCGAGGGATGGGTTTTGAATATTTTGGGGGAAAATAGAGGCATTAGAAGCCATCTCCAATAGCTATAGGGGCCGATGTCAAGTAGCCATTGGGATCAATATGGAAGCCAGAGGAGCCGATGCCAAATAGCCATTGGGGTCTATATGGAAGAGCCAATAAGGCCGATGTAAAGTAGCCATTGGAGACTAGATGGAAGAGCCAATGGGGCTGATGTTAATTATCATTGGGGTCAATATGGAATAGCCATTGGATCCGATGCCAAAAATTCCATTGGGGTCAGTATGGAATAGCCAATGGGGCCGATACCGACCAGCCAATGGGACCCACGCAGACCCGCAGTGTGTAGCTTGCCCCCCCCGCTCTGTCTGGAAGTTGCGGGGAGGGGCTGGCGCCCACCCCCCACCCTCCCGAGCCCCTCCCCGCTCCGCGCTCCCGTGCCGCTGACAACAATTTCCACCCCAGCACTGACAACTGCAGCAACAGCAACAGCACGTTGGTGATCACCCTGTTGGTTACCCCTGATGGTTACCCCTGATGGTGACCTCTGATGGTTACACGTGATGGTTACCCCTGATGGTTACCCCTGATGGGTACACGTGATGGTTACCCGTGATGGTTACCCCTGATGGTAACCTCTGATGGTTACCACTGATGGTTACCCCTGATGGTTTCACGTGATGGTGACCCCTGATGGTGACCCCTGATGGTTACCACTGATGGTTACCCCTGATGGTTATCCCTGATGTGTCCACGAGGAGCGCGTGTTGGGGCCGCGGGGGTGGAGGTGCGAGGTGGGTGATGTCATCGTGGAGGTGAGTGGTGATGTCATCGTGGAGGTGCGAGGTGGGTGATGTCATCGTGGAGGTGAGTGGTGATGTCATCGTGGAGGTGGGTGGTGATGTCATCGTGGAGGTGCGAGGTGGGTGGTGATGTCATCGTGGAGGTGAGTGGTGATGTCATCGTGGAGGTGCGAGGTGGGTGGTGATGTCATCGTGGAGGTGCGAGGTGAGTGGTGATATCACCGTGGAGGTGCGAGGTGAGGTCATCGTGGAGGTGAGTGGTGATGTCATCGTGGAGGTGCGAGGTGAGTGGTGATGTCATCGTGGAGGTGCGTGGTGATGTCATCGTGGGGGTGCGAGGTGGGTGGTGATGTCATCGTGGAGGTGCGAGGTGATGTCATCGTGGAGGTGCGAGGTGGGTGGTGATGTCATCGTGGAGGTGCGTGGTGATGTCATCGTGGAGGTGCGAGGTGGGTGGTAATGTCATCGTGGAGGTGCGAGGTGAGTGGTGATATCACCGTGGAGGTGCGAGGTGAGTGGTGATGTCATCGTGGAGGTGAGTGGTGATGTCATCGTGGAGGTGAGTGGTGGGTGGTGATGTCATCGTGAAGGTGCGAGGTGAGTGGTGATGTCATCGTGAAGGTGAGTGGTGATGTCATCGTGGAGGTGAGTGGTGGGTGGTGATGTCATCGTGAAGGTGCGAGGTGAGTGGTGATGTCATCGTGAAGGTGAGTGGTGATGTCATCGTGGAGGTGAGTGGTGGGTGGTGATGTCATCGTGGAGGTGCGAGGTGGGTGGTGATATCATCGCTTGGAGCGGCAGCCACGGCGGTGGCGGAACAATGCCGTGCACTCGTCATGATGGTCCGTCGTTGATGGATGATCGATGATTATGACCGATTATCGGTGACGATTATTTTTTGATGATCATGACGACGCCAATGAGGCTTGTTGTTGTGATTGACGATCAATGAGGATTGATTATAACGATTATGATTTATAATGGCGGTGGAGATGATGATGGTGGTTGTCATTGATTGACGGTAGTTATGATTATTGATGATGATGATGATTCCCATTGTCGATGGAACACAATGGTAATGGTCGGTGTTCGTGATGGCCATCGATGATGATGGCCCGTGCCGGTGATGCCATGTTCTCGATCGAGTTTTCGACACCGCGAGCTCCACATTATCCTCATCATCATCCTCATCATCATTTGTCGCGAGCGCACGCGCGCAGGGCGTCCGTAAAGACGGCAGCGCCTCCTCCCGCCCGCCTTTGTTTCGCCTTCACAGCTCGCAGCTGCGCGACGCAGCCTCGCTCCTGAAATCCGTTCACGAGTCGCACGCCCGGCGACCCGCCAAGGGGGTGAAACAATCGTTGACCCTGAACCGATACCGGGGAACGAGACGGGCAAGCGCTACGCGTGCGTCAACCATTTTGATGCACAGGTTACGTTGATGACAATGGCCATAGGGCAGCATACACGAGGCACCCACGCTGTGGACGGCAGACGATGCGCAGGCTGCTGCCTGCATATAGCGACGCACGAGAGATGCATCCGTACAGAATGTGGCTGCGGTTGTGGCATGCGGTATCTAATTAGGCGGGCTGTGTGTGCCTCCGTCGTCCATCACCCACACAATAGAGGCGCGTCACATGCGCGTGGGTCCATGTTGTCGTGCGGGCGATGCACATCACGGACACATCTATTGTGTCCGTGATGTGCATGTGCCGCGTCTGTGGCGTGTCACGCGCGTCGTGCATATGTGGTTAGTTATGTAGGCGCATACACAGCGTAAATGCACGCCAGCACACACACACACACGCACACACACACACGCACACACACACACGCGCGCGCACGCACCACGATGACAGGACGCTCGCTGTGTCACCGAGCGTCTTTAGCCGCAGAAGGAGAGACAATAAAAACAACCTCTCGCGAAACCCCAAACCGCGCGTCACCTTGCGCATCCAACTGCCTGCAGCCTGGCCCGCGGATGAGCGAGGGGACAGGGACCGGGATACGCGGAGCGCTCGGGATGAACGACGGCGGCCGCTCGCTCCATCACGGGCCCGCCAGGGCTAACGCCCGGGGCACCGTCCGACCTTTCTCCCCCTCCCCGCTCCTTGCCTCCCGACCTTCCACCCACCCGCCCGCCCGACATCTACCCCGTACCTGGATGAAGCGGGACCGAGGTCTCTGGTTGCAGCAGCAGCAAGCGCGGCTCGGAGCCGCTGCTGGCTCAGTTCGGCAAAAATGGCGAAGCGAGCTGCGCGGCGCGGCGAAGGGGACTGGGGGAGCGCGGCACACGCAGGTGGAGAGTGGGACGTGCGCTTGCGCGCGTGCGCGTGTGTACACGTGTGCGCGTGCGCGTGTGTGTTCGTGAGCGCGCCTCGCTCCGTATTCAGCGCACGATCGCTCCTCGCTCCGCGTCGCGGGAGTTCGCCGCCGCGCAGCGCACTCGACACAAACACAGCCAGCGCGCCCTCCTCTTCAGTCCCCGTTTGGCGAACGCGCGCGGATTTCTCTCGTGTTACTCTCATTGTGATTTTTATTTTGTACATTTTATCATTATATTTTTGGGAGGGATGGCGGTAGAGGGTGGGGGGGTGACGACCATTGTATTCCGCCCGCTCGCGTTCTCAAGCCGCTTAATAGGCGATGGAATCGCCTCGCGCCAATTAGCGGGTCGGGGGTTCGTGCCGCTGTGCGCGAGGCTTAATTGGACGCGCGTCACGTAGGCGCTCCGCGGCTGCACGGGGCGCCGTGTTTGGCACGGGGAGCGCTGCGCGTCTGTGCACGTTTCGCTCTAGCGTGCGCGTCACCATTCCGGCAAGCCGGGACGTTCAGATGCCCATCGGCAACATGATTAACCCGCGGCGCCGTAAGGGGGGGGGGTGGATCGCGTGGCGTGAATCCGCGGGCGGAGTGGAGTAGAGCGGAGCGGAGTGCCGTAGGTGGCGTGGCGGGTGCGGACCCCGTTCCTGGCACGCGGTAGGGGGGGTCCGCGCATACGCCTCGTGGCGAGGGAGTGCGAGGGGATCGGTGGGGACCAGAGGTTCCCTTCTCTCTTGGCACTGGGGACCCCTTTTGGCAGGGGTACCCAACGTCGCGCAGGCGGAAAGGGGTTCGCGGCCACCGGCTGGAGCGACCCCTCGTGGTCCAACGCAGCGAAACCCGACCCGACTGCCGCTTTCAATTTGCTGATCCGTAACCAATACAACGCGGTCATTCCACGTTATTATGGCGGGGGCTTTCAGACACTGTTGTTATTTTTCAAGAAAATGTGTGCTCATTGTGTTGCCTACGGAGGAGAGATGACTCAGTGGATGATGACTGGGAATGGGAATTGAACGCGCACCCTGATGAGTGTAAGGCGACTGCTCTGTGAACTCTCTGAGTGTTGGAGAGTACATTGTGTATCTCTTACAAGAGTGATATTTACTATACAGTATACAGTGGCGTGCATACACGCGTGTGAAATTACTCCAACCATTAAAAAAAAATACAAATCAGAATGACAATTAGTTTACAGTTTGTTTCATATACGTGCCCATGAAAGGATATGTTTGAATATACAGGTTGTACGCATATAATAATAATAGTTCAATTTGTAACGCGCGCAAATTTGCAGACGTAGTGGCCGCAACTCAGAGGCGCGGAGCCAAGCTCAGATTCGCTACATATAGACGATGCTGTTGTTGCATGTGGCAGTGATATGTTCAGGAACTCGATTCCAACGTCGAGGTCTGCCGCTCGCCACGACGCGAGGCCTTCAGCAGAGACAGAGTTCGCGTCAAGTTCCTGCTCCTCCTCCTCCGTTAAAGGAGCGCAGTGGTCTCCGATGCGGTCTCTATCTGTGTATCTCAGTGTGTTTGCTAGAATGTTCCACAGTTTGGGCTGCATGGCCACAGTCGCTTTACTGTGGCTGGTGTCTTTAATTTTCATTTGTTAAGGTGATGTGGACGTTGGTTTTTGTAATATTCTGATGCTGTTGGTAGAGGAGGAATGTCAAAGCCAGGAGGTGCGATGTGTGTGTCTCGAATGCGCGTATGCATGTTGCACTTCTTTCGCACCATACGAAGCCAACCGTGCTAATCGGAGGTGCGATCGAGGGGGTTATTTCTGGACGTCTTTGTTGTTCCACTCTGTTCACACAGCAGCGGCGATCATTGCCGATCTGCGGTGACATTGTTAGGGTGGTGACCATCAGCGCGATCCCATAAGGGCGTTCGGGACTCGAGTCGGCGGGGCGAGGAACATTGTCGAGGTCTTGCTTGATGATTAGGTAGGTGGTCGTCGTTGTATAGAACACGAGTCCACTCTCTCTGGCAGTTCCCACGGCTCTGTGAAGTGTACGCATGCGTGTGCACGTGATACGGCGCAGTATTTACACTTTGCACTGCTGTGCATTCGTAAAGTGTGCGCGCGCGTTGCCCACTTTAAGGGCTGTACAAACACCAGACACGTGCACCCTGCCTCGTGTGTGTGTACGCTTGTGCGCTCGCGCAGAGCGCACGCGCGTACTCCGTGTCACGCGCGGGCGGCCACGGGGAGTGACCCGATCCGACTATTTAACAAGACGAGATCCGGTGTGAAACCATCCCGACCCGATTTGATCCCATTGCACCAGACTCGAGCCGACCAAACTCATGTATCGAAGGCACTGCCCCTGCAGCTCGGCGCGACCCATTTGACCTTTGCAGGCCCACGTCGACCTATATCGACCCGGCCGGATTCGACCCGTCTCACACAGAGCCCCCCCCCCTCCCCCCCACCATTACCTAGCGATTGCCGAGAGCGATGGGAGGGGTGCGGAGAGTCGGGGAGTCGAGGGGGGTGGTTAGAAACGGGGAACGACGCCACTCTCCTTGCCGCCACCTTCACTCGAGACCCGCAGACTCAGAGAAAAAAAAATAATGAAAGAAAAAAACCGATTCCCTCTCGGCCATCAATCACGATAACATTTTAAAGAGCGTGTAAACAGCGGCTTTCTGGACCAACTCTCGCGCGCTCCTTTACGGCTCAATTACGCTTCTCTGTGCAAAAATAATACAAGTTTAGAGGGGGTGGGGGGGGGGACTCTTCCAAAACAAAGGCGATCGCGAGGAGGAGCGGCCCGGCCGCGGACTCGAGAGAAAGGGGCCCTGGGGCCCTGGCGGCGGCTTTCATCTTCGCCTCCGCACCCGCTCCTCCTCCTCCTCACCCCCTCCCCCTCCTCTCCCCCGTGCAGAGGGAGCCCCGCTGCGCTCCTTTCAATGCAATATGAGCCGGGGCCGTGCTGCAAATATTAAAGGGGTCCTTCTGAAGCCCCCCCCCAACCCCTCCACCCCAGAGCTCCTCCCCCTCCTAGCCGCGACTGGCGACGAGTCCAGAGGAGGCCGAGAGCTGCACGGGGTGCTGGCCAATCCCTGCGAGGCCTCCCCCCGTCGCCCCCTTACCCCGCCTCCGCCCGCCCCGCCCCTCGGCCCACGAGTGTTTCCCAGGAATCTGCATAATCGCATTGAGCGCGAGTGGGGCTGTGCCGCGCCGCGTGTTGCGCGGGGGACGTTGTTTTAATAAAGTTTCTGCGCGCCGGGGAGCAGCGCCGCTCGGCGTCCACGAGTCTAATGAAACATTTACTCCGCACGGCTCCCCCCCCCTCCACACCCCTGCTGACTCCCGCACGCTCGCTCCCTCCCGCAAACCCCCTCCTTGCCACCCTCCCCATACCCACCTCCCCCCAATGAGATAATAAAACCCGAGGCAGAATCTGCAGGTTCTCACGATGCGGGTTCAGGAGCGTCCGGGAGAGGCGAGCGGCGCCACGGGAGGGGGAGGAGGGGAGGGCAATTGGAGGATCACTGAAGAGAGGACGGAGGGTGGTGGGGGAGGTGAAGAGGCGTATGGAGAGGATGCAGAGATGAAGGTGAAGCTGCTGATGATGATGCGGAGGAGCACACAGTGGTCCCTCCGGGCTGAGTCTCGGAGCGACAAATCGCGTAATGAGCGCGCGGACACTTAATCGCATTCCGGGCTCAAAGAACGCCGTGCATTCATTACGGGGCATGCAGCTACCCCCCCCTTCTCCGCTCCCCCTTCCCTGCTCCCTCCTGCCTCTGCTCCTTCCTCCTCTCCCGCCCTGCTCCCTCCTGCCTCTCCTTCCCTCCTTTCTTGGGAGCCGAGCGGCGAGATGAGGCGCTCTGGCCGGGGCCGCGCTTTCGTCACGCCGGAGGAGGCGCCTTTTCATTCTGGTCCAGGGCGCCCCGCCCCCCTTCGGCGCCGTGTCAAAGTGTTCTCAGCGCTTTGTTGCTCCTCCACGCTCCCATTAGGGAACACATTTATTATTTTGACCTTCAGCTAAAAGGCGGGGCCCGGCGGGCTCGCGGAAAGTTAACGCTAATTACGGACATTGTCACCGGCCGCTTTGTGCGCCGAGTCTGCGCTCAGAGCGCCGGAGCCGCCGCTCCCTCTCATCTCGGCGGCTCCCACCTCCCCCTCCCCCGCGCCACTCCCCCTTCGCTCCTCCCCTCGCCACCGACGCCCCCCCCTCTTTTCCCGGCTCCCACCACGAACTCACACCCTCCCATCTTCCGGCTCCCACCATCTCTCTCTCTACCACAACGCATCCTCCCCCCACTGCTCTAGCAAAAAAAGAAAAGCGGGGGGGGGGGGGAGAGAAAAAAACCACACCCACACAAAGGTTTGACCAACAACAACAACAAAACCCCGCCGTGGTTAAATATTTCTCGTTTAGTAAAACAACCACACGGTACCACCAGACACACACACAGACACACAGTGACCAATGTCAATCGTTTCCCACTTTTCTGGACAAAAAGAAATCGGAATATTTTAAATTATAGTTTTTATATTCAGGATCGAGAACGCGCGCGTGCACACGGGGTACGCGGAGGGAGAGGCGCCGTCCGCAGCTGACGCCCTCGCGATCCGCGTGGCGCGCGCAGCGCGCCGTGCGCCGCGTGTCCCCGTGACGCTGACCCCGTGGCGCTGACCCCGTGACGCTGACCCCGTGGCGCTGACCCCGTGGCGCTGACCCCGTGGCGCTGACCCCGTGGCTCTGACCCCGTGGCGCTGACCCCGTGGCTCTGACCCCGTGGCTCTGACCCCGTGGCTCTGACCCCGGCCTCCACAGGTGCTTGCTAACAGCACTCGCCCCAGCAGTCTGTTCAAGGCTATGCCGTGAATTGTCGTCTTGGTGCGAGTCTGTCTGTACGCGCGCTTGTGGATTTCTGTGCACGCGTTGCTTGATGCAGCCAACGCCTTCCTGTACCCATATATAGTCATGGGGAATGTCTCAACATCATCTCACTTAACTGATTGTGCTTTGCATCTTGTAAACTTTACTTTACGTTTTTTTTTGCGGTGATTTTTTTCAAAGCGCTTTGTCCAATCCGATGTGTGCACATCCGTGCATTAGTCACGCATTGCACTCATTGTGAACGCTAATTTAAACAATGAAGTGTCAAAAATGCATACCTCTCATCCACTGCTGGTTTAAGGCCTTCTCAAGCAAAGGCGTTTTGCATACCTGATACTCAATCATTGTCAGAAATACTCACACGAGCCTCATTGAGGCGAAACTAACAAGGGGTCAGGGTCAGGATTAGGGTCAGGGTTATGGTCAGGGTTAGGGTCACGGTTTGTGTCATTCTATCCTTCACAACATCATGCTGGAACCGAGATGATCCCAGCGACTGCCACAAACTGCTGCACATGGACCCAGCCTGGCACCAACTGACACAATGCAGACAGCAGCAGCCAACACCATCCGGCAGGAGGCGACACCATCTGCAGCAGTAGCAGCAGGAACGAGCCGCCTGCAGCGAGAGGCAGCGAGCACTACCCCCCACACCCGCAGGCAGGTGACACCAGTCGGAATGCATGGGACCCGTCACCAACATCCCAGTCGGGTGGCTAATGGTGTTGGGGGGCGGGGGAGGGGAGGGGGGTGGAGGGGGGGGCATGGAGGCGACGCCGCAGATGTCACAATGAACCCTGGACCGCCGTATTGGATGGAGACGGTGCAGGCGATGCGGTGAATTGGTGACGGAGTAATAATTAGGGCGCCATGGTGACGAGATGTGAACTACTTCCCCTGGTCTACAGGAGGTCGTGGGGATCGATCCCGAGCCTTGCGCCTGTGTATTTGGAATGTGCATGTCGATCTTCCCGTGGTCGCGTGGATTTTTTTCCGGCTCCTCTGTGTTTTTGCCTCCACGTTTAGAAACATGCACTTCAAGTGTTTGGCTGCTCTAAATATCCACGTGACGAGCCACTTCGTCGAGCTGTCATTTGTGGCCAGGTCGCTTCTGAAAAAGAGGTGTATCGTTCAGTGGGTCTTACTTGGTAAAAAAAAAAAAGTTTAATTCACCCTCCCGGCGATTTGATTAATTATCACGATGCAATGTCTCGATTAGATTTAAGAATCGATTCTTTGTTGTCTCGCTTAACAGCAGAGGTGGGACAAAGTCATTGTTATGCAAGTCCAAGTCGAGTCGCAAGTCATCAAATTCATGACTCGAGTCTGACTCGAGTCCAAGTCACATGACTCGAGTCCACATCTCATAGGTGGGACAAAGTCATTGTTATGCAAGTCCAAGTCGAGTCGCAAGTCATCAAATTCATGACTCGAGTCTGACTCGAGTCCAAGTCACATGACTCGAGTCCACACCTCTGCTTAACAGCATTTCTGGTTCCGTTATTTTATTTTTCCCACACTTTAAACCGGAACGTAACTTTTCGAATATAATTAGCATACGCTTTGCAGACATTAAAATGATCGATTCTCACCCACGCGATAGAATTGGATGTGTTGTGAGTGTTCATCGATACACGACGCATCCGTGCATCCCTGTCCCCCAGTGTCATTAAGCCTCACCACCTTGGCTCCACCGCGTGACGCGGAGTCTAACGCAAGGCATCTGTGGTGCATCGGGCGTGCGTGATGATGCCACGCACTCGAGATGGGACTTTCACGGTGATGGATTGCTTCATGAAAGAAGCAGACAATGGTTATGGGTGCAAACTTGTCTGATCGGAAAGTGTACGCTAATAAACATCAACATTTAAGGCGATATTTACCGACCGGGATTTTTGTTTAAAAACTGAACACGTTCAGCCTTGAACGTTGAGTGGGGAAGGGAAATGCAACTTCAATGCCATTACAAAAAAAATGTGGAGTTAAAAATGAAAATAAAACAATTACATCAATGTCGTGAGAAAATCCAGTAAAAAACGCATCGCTAAACAATACCACGGCATTTCCACGTGATATTGAATTGGAAAACATGCTTGGCTATTATCGACAAAGTGAAACAATGTGAACGCGGGTTCGTACATTTTCAGCGAATATTCACGGAATCGACTCACGCTCAAGACATCCCCACAGAGCGCCTCTGTCTCTGTGACTCTGTGCATCCTTCACCCAAGGTCCACATCGCTCTCTCTCTCGCTCGACTGGTTTCTTCCTAGAAGCAACGCACTCGTCACCTCCGCCGGTTTGTAAAAAAATAATGAGATTCTCATAATCAAAACAACATTAATAATTCACGGCTATGCAAATTAACCAGTAATTAAGCTGGGTTATTTACTCGGATAAATTCATATCAATGCAAACTGCATAAGCTATACATTAACGTGTGCATGTGTGTGTCTGTATGTGGTTATCGCCATTAGGGAGACAAAGACAGCCGTGCGTGTGGGTGGCCACGCACCCCCGCGTTTGCCAATCCGGCCTTCATCGGTACTCGCTAGCAGCACTTGCCCCAAGAGTATGTTAAGGCAACACGGGGGATCTTTGTCTTTGCTATGCGTGTGTCAGCTGCAAGGGAGACATGTCCCATCTCAAGGGGTTTTCCAGGTGAAATGTTTTAATTACTGAAATTTGTTTATAATTGAAAAGAAAGGAAAAATCCGGACATGAGCAAAATAAAATCAATGACTCAAATATTTCACGAAAAACGATTACTTTGCAGCCGCCCATTCGTATTCAGCATCACCATCAGCCATGGTCAGTCCACTGCTGGATAACGGCCTTCCCTGGCCGTGCGATGTAATGATCCACCCAGTAGCGGCAGACGGACTCATTTCATTGCTCCATCTCCACTTTGAATAACCTCTCGCTCATAAATTTACGTTTGGAAAATAAAACACAAATATTTTGACAGAAAATACAGATTCTTTTTCGAATGTAATGACTTGAGATGAACGAAAAACATGAACAAATGCACATTACACAAACGTAAAAGTACGAAGATACCCCGATAGCCTAACAGACTATTGGGGAAAGTGTTGTAAGCGAGTAGCACCTATGAAGACCGGCACGGCGCGCGAGGGATGGATGGCCAGCACCACGCCGGGCCGCCTTTGTATTCGCAGAGTTGATGTTTACACACCGCACCAGGTATTCATTTTAGGCCGAGTCGACCTAGGGCAGGGCCCAGGACTGGTTCAGATAATCGTCGCTGGTGTTGGTCGTGAGCTGGAATCGAACTCGGGTCGCCGGCTTCGTAGCGCGGCGCATTTCCCATTGCATTAGCCCTCCACACTTACAACAACAACCACCATTCGCCACTAAGTGGCGGTGACGTCACCACGACGCTTGTGCAAGGCTATGTGCACCTTGAGGCCACGTGAAGTGTCGAACGCCCGCTGGCAGGAGGTCACGGGGCAGACCCAGAAGCCACGGGTCGACTGATTGAGACGACTGGCTGATGCACCACCTGTGCCCCCTACTGTGCCAACTTGCTGTGCTTTAGCCACCCGGCGATCCGCTCGTTGTTGTGAGCGTCGCTCCTCCGCCCTCCATTGTTGTTGGAGGGCGACTGCCTCCAACTGCCCAGTAGCGTCCTTCACGAGCCTCCTCCACAGAGGCCGCTCTTGACACCGCTGGTACCAGTCATCGGCAAGTCCACTCAGCTCCACATCCTCCTGTACCACATCACTCCATCTCTTCTCTAGCTCGTGCCGCGCCTGTTTTGCCCCCTCGATCCGGCCGAACAAAAGCTGTTTAGGCATGCGGTGGCTGGGCATGCGAACTACATGGCCCAGCCAAGGCAGCCTTGCCTGCCGGAGGAGCTCACCGATGAGACTTTGTCCAGATATTTCAAGGATTTGTGAGCTCCTCACACATTCCAGCCTGGTTAAATCCATGATTGATCGTAGGCAGGCCAGCCTAAATGTTTATAACCGGCGAAGATGTTCCATTAGGGGAGCCACGTTTTGCAAACGTAGAGAAGGGAGGGAATGACTGTGGCCGAGAAGACCTGAAGCTTCGTGTGGAGCGACAGACCAGGTAGCTTCCACACAGCGTTACGCAACCGAGGAAAATATAATGCCGCTCGACTGATTCGGAGTGAGACCTCTGCTGTTAAACCGGAGCAGGTCATGAGCACACTGTCCAGGTATGGGAAACTCTCCACTCTATCCACAACTGCCCTATCACCAATTGGGAGTTGTGGGGGTGGAGTGTCCGATGGTACAAAATACCCAGGCAGGTGCTTAGTTTTACATACACACAGACACACACACCTTTATACGAATAAGGAGATGATCAATAGTTACATTTTGCAGATTCGTTTTAATCAGAACCAGAATATTTATAATGGATGAATCCGATGAACAATATAAAGCTCTTTTTTACAGATGTCCAATCGAGGCAGGTCAGAACGTTACAACAACAAACAGTACAATCACACGATAGGAGTGAAGTATAGGGAAGGTAAACACATCATTTTTAAAAATATATACCAATAAAGTAAACTATATTTGTGCTATTACCAGGCAAGGCCCACTTGGCTATTCACTTCTTCTTCATAAGCGACCTGGCCACAAAAGATATCTAAACAAAGTGGCTTATCATGTGGAAATGTATAACAGCAAAATACGCATCTAAACGCATGTTTCTAAATGTGGAGGGGAAATCCGTGCCTAGATGAAGAGACGCAGCAGACACACAGAGCTGGCGTACTCGTAGACATGGGCACAGCAGGTTAAGGCAGAAAAGTGCACGGAATTCCGTGTCTGTGGGTCCGCTCAAACATCATCTTGTTGCTGTTGTTGTTGTTGTTGCTGTCATTGTTGCTGTTGTTGCGGCTGTTGTTTGTCGCTGTCTTTGTGCTGGATGTGGCCACGAGCGAAGGCTGACACTCGTTTCGTGCGCAACAGCACTACACGGCCGATGCTGTTATTTTGTGCAAATGCATGTCGACTGACTGTGATGTAAACGTTTCAAAACGGTTCAGCAGGAAATGAAACAAACCCAGGTGGTGACTGTGTAAACAACCGTGTGTTTGTCGCCGAAAGGGAATGGCATTCAGAATGCTCCTCTCTCGACTCAAAGTGCAGTGCAGTCACGAAAGCTTCAAATCAAGATTGCAGTGCACGTGTTGCGTGCGAAAACGAAGACCACAGCAGTGAGATCTCTGTACAGAGACCTCAGCAAAGAGACCCCAAAAGCGGAACCCAGCAGTGAGAACACAGCAATGAGAACACAGCAATGAGACCCCAGCAGTGAGAACACAGCAGTGAGAACACAGCAATGAGAACACAGCAATGAGACCCCAGCAGTGAGAACACAGCAGTGAGAACACAGCAATGAGAACACAGCAATGAGAACACAGCAGTGAGAACACAGCAGTGAGAACACAGCAATGAGAACACAGCAATGAGAACACAGCAATGAGAACACAGCAGTGAGAACACAGCAATGAGAACACAGCAATGAGAACACAGCAGTGAGAACACAGAAATGAGAACACAGCAATGAGAACACAGCAATGAGACCCCAGCAGTGAGAACACAGCAGTGAGAACACAGCAATGAGAACACAGCAGTGAGAACACAGAAATGAGAACACAGCAGTGAGAACACAGCAATGAGAACACAGCAATGAGAACACAGCAATGAGAACACAGCAATGAGAACACAGCAATGAGAACACAGCAGTGAGAACACAGAAATGAGAACACAGCAATGAGAACACAGCAATGAGACCCCAGCAGTGAGAACACAGCAGTGAGACCCCAGCTGTGAGAACACAGCAGTGAGAACACAGCAATGAGAACACAGCAGTGAGAACACAGCAGTGAGAACACAGCAATGAGAACACAGCAATGAGAACACAGCAATGAGAACACAGCAATGAGAACACAGCAGTGAGAACACAGCAATGAGAACACAGCAATGAGAACACAGCAATGAGAACACAGCAATGAGAACACAGCAATGAGAACACAGCAGTGAGAACACAGCAATGAGACCCCAGCAGTGAGAACACAGCAGTGAGACCCCAGCAATGAGACCCCAGCAGTGAGAACACAGCAGTGAGACCCCAGCTGTGAGAACACAGCAGTGAGAACACAGCAATGAGAACACAGCAATGAGAACACAGCAATGAGAACACAGCAGTGAGAACACAGCAGTGAGAACACAGCAATGAGAACACAGCAATGAGAACACAGCAATGAGACCCCAGCAGTGAGAACACAGCAGTGAGACCCCAGCTGTGAGAACACAGCAGTGAGAACACAGCAATGAGACCCCAGCAATGAGAACACAGCAGTGAGAACACAGCAGTGAGAACACAGCAATGAGAACACAGCAATGAGACCCCAGCAATGAGAACACAGCAGTGAGAACACAGCAGTGAGAACACAGCAATGAGAACACAGCAGTGAGAACACAGCAATGAGAACACAGCAATGAGAACACAGCAGTGAGAACACAGCAGTGAGAACACAGCAGTGAGAACTCAGCAGTGAGAACACAGCAATGAGAACACAGCAATGAGACCCCAGCAATGAGAACACAGCAGTGAGAACTCAGCAGTGAGAACACAGCAATGAGAACACAGCATTGAGAACTCAGCAGTGAGAACACAGCGATGAGAACACAGCAATGAGAACACAGCAGTGAGAACTCAGCAGTGAGAACACAGCAATGAGAACACAGCAATGAGAACACAGCAATGAGAACACAGCAGTGAGAACACAGCAATGAGAACACAGCAGTGAGAACACAGCAGTGAGAACACAGCAATGAGAACACAGCAATGAGAACACAGCAATGAGAACACAGCAATGAGAACACAGCAATGAGAACACAGCAATGAGAACACAGCAATGAGAACACAGCAATGAGAACACAGCAGTGAGAACACAGCAAAGAGAAAACAGCAGTGAGAACTCAGCAGTGAGAACACAGCGATGAGAACACAGCAATGAGAACACAGCAGTGAGAACTCAGCAGTGAGAACACAGCAATGAGAACACAGCAATGAGAACACAGCAATGAGAACACAGCAGTGAGAACACAGCAATGAGAACACAGCAGTGAGAACACAGCAATGAGAACACAGCAATGAGAACACAGCAGTGAGAACTCAGCAGTGAGAACACAGCAATGAGAACACAGCAATGAGAACTCAGCAGTGAGAACACAGCAGTGAGACCCCAGCAATGAGAACACAGCAGTGAGAACTCAGCAGTGAGAACACAGCAATGAGAACACAGCAATGAGAACACAGCAGTGAGAACACAGCAGTGAGACCCCAGCAATGAGAACACAGCAGTGAGAACACAGCAATGAGAACACAGCAGTGAGAACTCAGCAGTGAGAACACAGCAATGAGAACTCAGCAGTGAGAACACAGCAATGAGAACACAGCAGTGAGAACTCAGCAGTGAGAACACAGCAGTGAGAACTCAGCAGTGAGAACACAGCAATGAGAACACAGCAGTGAGACCCCAGCAATGAGAACACAGCAGTGAGACCCCAGCAATGAGAACTCAGCAATGAGAACACAGCAATGAGAACACAGCAGTGAGAACACAGCAGTGAGAACACAGCAGTGAGAACACAGCAATGAGAACACAGCAGTGAGACCCCAGCAGTGAGACCCCAGCAATGAGAACACAGCAATGAGAACACAGCAGTGAGACCCCAGCAATGAGAACACAGCAATGAGAACACAGCAGTGAGACCCCAGCAATGAGAACACAGCAGTGAGAACACAGCAGTGAGACCCCAGCAATGAGAACACAGCAGTGAGAACTCAGCAGTGAGAACACAGCAATGAGAACACAGCAGTGAGAACTCAGCAGTGAGAACACAGCAATGAGAACACAGCAGTGAGACCCCAGCAGTGAGAACACAGCAGTGAGAACACAGCAATGAGAACACAGCAGTGAGACCCCAGCAGTGAGAACACATCAATAAGAACACAGCAATGAGAACACAGCAGTGAGACCCCAGCAGTGAGAACACAGCAGTGAGAACACAGCAGTGAGAACTCAGCAGTGAGAACACAGCAGTGAGACCCCAGCAATGAGAACACAGCAATGAGAACACAGCATTGAGAACTCAGCAGTGAGAACACAGCAATGAGAACACAGCAGTGAGAACTCAGCAGTGAGAACACAGCAATGAGAACACAGCAGTGAGACCCCAGCAATGAGAACACAGCAATGAGAACACAGCAATGAGAACACAGCAGTGAGAACACAGCAGTGAGAACACAGCAATGAGAACACAGCAATGAGAACACAGCATTGAGAACTCAGCAGTGAGAACACAGCAATGAGAACACAGCAATGAGAACACAGCAGTGAGAACACAGCAGTGAGAACACAGCAATGAGACCCCAGCAATGAGAACACAGCATTGAGAACACAGCAGTGAGAACACAGCAATGAGAACACAGCAATGAGAACACAGCATTGAGAACACAGCAGTGAGAACTCAGCAGTGAGAACACAGCAGTGAGAACTCAGCATTGAGAACTCAGCAGTGAGAACACAGCAATGAGAACACAGCAATGAGAACACAGCATTGAGAACACAGCAGTGAGAACACAGCAGTGAGAACACAGCAATGAGACCCCAGCAATGAGAACACAGCATTGAGAACACAGCAGTGAGAACACAGCAATGAGAACACAGCAGTGAGAACACAGCAATGAGACCCCGGCAATGAGAACACAGCAGTGAGAACACAGCAATGAGAACACAGCAATGAGAACACAGCATTGAGAACACAGCAATGAGAACACAGCAATGAGAACACAGCAATGAGAACACAGCATTGAGAACACAGCAGTGAGAACACAGCAGTGAGAACACAGCAATGAGACCCCAGCAATGAGAACACTGCAATGAGAACACAGCAGTGAGAACTCAGCAGTGAGAACACAGCAATGAGAACACAGCAATGAGAACACAGCATTGAGAACTCAGCAGTGAGAACACAGCAATGAGAACACAGCAGTGAGAACACAGCAGTGAGAACACAGCAATGAGACCCCAGCAGTGAGAACACAGCATTGAGAACTCAGCAGTGAGAACACAGCAATGAGAACACAGCAGTGAGAACACAGCAGTGAGAACACAGCAATGAGACCCCAGCAGTGAGAACACAGCAATGAGACCCCAGCAGTGAGAACACAGCAGTGAGAACACAGCAATGAGAACACAGCAATGAGAACACAGCAATGAGAACACAGCAATGAGAACACAGCAATGAGAACACAGCAATGAGAACACAGCAATGAGAACACAGCAGTGAGAACACAGCAATGAGAACACAGCAATGAGAACACAGCAATGAAAACACAGCAGTGAGAACACAGCAGTGAGAACACAGCAGTGATAACACAGCAGTGAGAACACAGCAATGAGAACACAGCAATGAGAACACAGCAGTGAGAACACAGCAGTGAGAACTCAGCAGTGAGAACACAGCAATGAGAACACAGCAATGAGAACACAGCAGTGAGAACACAGCAGTGAGAACACAGCAGTGAGAACACAGCAATGAGAACACAGCAGTGAGAACACAGCAGTGAGAACACAGCAATGAGAACACAGCAGTGAGAATACAGCAATGAGACCCCAGCAGTGAGAACACAGCAATGAGAACACAGCAATGAGACCCCAGCAGTGAGAACACAGCAGTGAGAACACAGCAATGAGAACACAGCAGTGAGAACACAGCAATGAGAACACAGCAGTGAGAACACAGCAATGAGAACACAGCAATGAGAACACATCAATGAGAACACAGCAATGAGAACACAGCAGTGAGAACACAGCAATGAGACCCCAGCAGTGAGAACACAGCAATGAGAACACAGCAATGAGAACACAGCAGTGAGAACACAGCAATGAGACCCCAGCAGTGAGAACACAGCAATGAGACCCCAGCAGTGAGAACACAGCAATGAGACCCCAGCAGTGAGAACACAGCAGTGAGAACACAGCAATGAGAACACAGCAGTGAGAACACAGCAATGAGAACACAGCAGTGAGAACACAGCAGTGAGAACACAGCAATGAGAACACAGCAATGAGAACACAGCAATGAGAACACAGCAGTGAGAACACAGCAGTGAGAACACAGCAATGAGAACACAGCAATGAGAACACAGCAATGAGAACACAGCAGTGAGAACACAGCAGTGAGAACACAGCAGTGAGAACACAGCAGTGAGAACACAGCAATGAGAACACAGCAATGAGAACACAGCAGTGAGAACACAGCAGTGAGAACACAGCAGTGAGAACACAGCAATGAGAACACAGCAGTGAGAACTCAGCAGTGAGAACACAGCAATGAGAACACAGCAGTGAGAACACAGCAGTGAGAACACAGCAATGAGAACACAGCAATGAGAACTCAGCAGTGAGAACACAGCAATGAGAACACAGCAATGAGAACACAGCAATGAGAACACAGCAATGAGAACACAGCAGTGAGAACACAGCAATGAGAACACAGCATTGAGAACACAGCAATGAGAACACAGCAGTGAGAACACAGCAGTGAGAACACAGCAATGAGAACACAGCAGTGAGAACACAGCAGTGAGAACACAGCAATGAGAACACAACAGTGAGAACACAGCAGTGAGAACACAGCAGTGAGAACACAGCAATGAGAACACAGCAATGAGAACTCAGCAGTGAGAACACAGCAATGAGAACACAGCAATGAGAACACAGCAATGAGAACACAGCAATGAGAACACAGCAGTGAGAACACAGCAGTGAGAACACAGAAATGAGAACACAGCAATGAGAACACAGCAATGAGACCCCAGCAGTGAGAACACAGCAGTGAGAACACAGCAATGAGAACACAGCAGTGAGAACACAGAAATGAGAACACAGCAGTGAGAACACAGCAATGAGAACACAGCAATGAGAACACAGCAATGAGAACACAGCAATGAGAACACAGCAATGAGAACACAGCAGTGAGAACACAGAAATGAGAACACAGCAATGAGAACACAGCAGTGAGACCCCAGCTGTGAGAACACAGCAGTGAGAACACAGCAATGAGAACACAGCAATGAGAACACAGCAATGAGAACACAGCAATGAGAACACAGCAATGAGAACACAGCAGTGAGAACACAGCAATGAGAACACAGCAATGAGAACACAGCAATGAGAACACAGCAATGAGAACACAGCAATGAGAACACAGCAGTGAGAACACAGCAATGAGACCCCAGCAGTGAGAACACAGCAGTGAGACCCCAGCAATGAGACCCCAGCAGTGAGAACACAGCAGTGAGACCCCAGCTGTGAGAACACAGCAGTGAGAACACAGCAATGAGAACACAGCAATGAGAACACAGCAATGAGAACACAGCAGTGAGAACACAGCAGTGAGAACACAGCAATGAGAACACAGCAATGAGAACACAGCAATGAGACCCCAGCAGTGAGAACACAGCAGTGAGACCCCGGCTGTGAGAACACAGCAGTGAGAACACAGCAATGAGACCCCAGCAATGAGAACACAGCAGTGAGAACACAGCAGTGAGAACACAGCAATGAGAACACAGCAATGAGACCCCAGCAATGAGAACACAGCAGTGAGAACACAGCAGTGAGAACACAGCAATGAGAACACAGCAGTGAGAACACAGCAGTGAGAACACAGCAGTGAGAACACAGCAGTGAGAACTCAGCAGTGAGAACACAGCAATGAGAACACAGCAATGAGACCCCAGCAATGAGAACACAGCAGTGAGAACTCAGCAGTGAGAACACAGCAATGAGAACACAGCATTGAGAACTCAGCAGTGAGAACACAGCGATGAGAACACAGCAATGAGAACACAGCAGTGAGAACTCAGCAGTGAGAACACAGCAATGAGAACACAGCAATGAGAACACAGCAATGAGAACACAGCAGTGAGAACACAGCAATGAGAACACAGCAGTGAGAACACAGCAGTGAGAACACAGCATTGAGAACACAGCAAAGAGAAAACAGCAGTGAGAACTCAGCAGTGAGAACACAGCGATGAGAACACAGCAATGAGAACACAGCAGTGAGAACTCAGCAGTGAGAACACAGCAATGAGAACACAGAAGTGAGATCACAGCAATGAGAACACAGCAGTGAGAACACAGCAATGAGAACACAGCAGTGAGAACACAGCAATGAGAACACAGCAGTGAGAACTCAGCAGTGAGAACACAGCAATGAGAACACAGCAATGAGAACACAGCAGTGAGAACTCAGCAGTGAGAACACAGCAATGAGAACTCAGCAGTGAGAACACAGCAATGAGAACACAGCAGTGAGAACTCAGCAGTGAGAACACAGCAGTGAGAACTCAGCAATGAGAACACAGCAATGAGAACACAGCAGTGAGACCCCAGCAATGAGAACACAGCAGTGAGACCCCAGCAATGAGAACTCAGCAATGAGAACACAGCAATGAGAACACAGCAGTGAGAACACAGCAGTGAGAACACAGCAGTGAGAACACAGCAATGAGAACACAGCAATGAGAACACAGCAGTGAGACCCCAGCAATGAGAACACAGCAGTGAGAACACAGCAGTGAGACCCCAGCAATGAGAACACAGCAGTGAGAACTCAGCAGTGAGAACACAGCAATGAGAACACAGCAGTGAGAACTCAGCAGTGAGAACACAGCAATGAGAACACAGCAGTGAGACCCCAGCAGTGAGAACACAGCAGTGAGAACACAGCAATGAGAACACAGCAGTGAGACCCCAGCAGTGAGAACACAGCAATAAAAACACAGCAATGAGAACACAGCAGTGAGACCCCAGCAGTGAGAACACAGCAGTGAAAACACAGCAGTGAGAACTCAGCAGTGAGAACACAGCAGTGAGACCCCAGCAATGAGAACACAGCAATGAGAACACAGCATTGAGAACTCAGCAGTGAGAACACAGCAATGAGAACACAGCAGTGAGAACTCAGCAGTGAGAACACAGCA
Source organism: Lampetra planeri (assembly GCF_965212315.1). Classification (NCBI taxonomy): domain Eukaryota; kingdom Metazoa; phylum Chordata; class Hyperoartia; order Petromyzontiformes; family Petromyzontidae; genus Lampetra; species Lampetra planeri. Next base: position 1,071,428 of record NC_136118.1, on the reverse strand, counting down.
ATGAGAACACAGCAGTGAGACCCCAGCAATGAGAACACAGCAATGAGAACACAGCAATGAGAACACAGCAGTGAGAACACAGCAGTGAGAACACAGCAATGAGAACACAGCAATGAGAACACAGCATTGAGAACTCAGCAGTGAGAACACAGCAATGAGAACACAGCAATGAGAACACAGCAGTGAGAACACACCAGTGAGAACACAGCAATGAGACCCCAGCAATGAGAACACAGCATTGAGAACACAGCAGTGAGAACACAGCAATGAGAACACAGCAATGAGAACACAGCATTGAGAACACAGCAGTGAGAACTCAGCAGTGAGAACACAGCAGTGAGAACTCAGCATTGAGAACTCAGCAGTGAGAACACAGCAATGAGAACACAGCAATGAGAACACAGCATTGAGAACACAGCAGTGAGAACACAGCAGTGAGAACACAGCAATGAGACCCCAGCAATGAGAACACAGCATTGAGAACACAGCAGTGAGAACACAGCAATGAGAACACAGCAGTGAGAACACAGCAATGAGACCCCGGCAATGAGAACACAGCAGTGAGAACACAGCAATGAGAACACAGCAATGAGAACACAGCATTGAGAACACAGCAATGAGAACACAGCAATGAGAACACAGCAATGAGAACACAGCATTGAGAACACAGCAGTGAGAACACAGCAGTGAGAACACAGCAATGAGACCCCAGCAATGAGAACACTGCAATGAGAACACAGCAGTGAGAACTCAGCAGTGAGAACACAGCAATGAGAACACAGCAATGAGAACACAGCATTGAGAACTCAGCAGTGAGAACACAGCAATGAGAACACAGCAGTGAGAACACAGCAGTGAGAACACAGCAATGAGACCCCAGCAGTGAGAACACAGCATTGAGAACTCAGCAGTGAGAACACAGCAATGAGAACACAGCAGTGAGAACACAGCAGTGAGAACACAGCAATGAGACCCCAGCAGTGAGAACACAGCAATGAGACCCCAGCAGTGAGAACACAGCAGTGAGAACACAGCAGTGAGAAGACAGCAATGAGAACACAGCAATGAGAACACAGCAATGTGAACACAGCAATGAGAACACAGCAATGAGAACACAGCAATGAGAACACAGCAATGAGAACACAGCAGTGAGAACACAGCAATGAGAACACAGCAATGAGAACACAGCAATGAGAACACAGCAGTGAGAACACAGCAGTGAGAACACAGCAATGAGAACACAGCAGTGAGAACACAGCAATGAGAACACAGCAATGAGAACACAGCAATGAGAACACAGCAATGAGACCCCAGCAGTGAGAACACAGCAGTGAGAACACAGCAATGAGAACACAGCAGTGAGAATACAGCAATGAGACCCCAGCAGTGAGAACACAGCAATGAGAACACAGCAATGAGACCCCAGCAGTGAGAACACAGCAGTGAGAACACAGCAATGAGAACACAGCAGTGAGAACACAGCAATGAGAACACAGCAATGAGAACACAGCAATGAGAACACAGCAATGAGACCCCAGCAGTGAGAACACAGCAATGAGAACACAGCAGTGAGAACACAGCAATGAGAACACAGCAGTGAGAACACAGCAGTGAGAACACAGCAATGAGAACACAGCAGTGAGAACACAGCAATGAGACCCCAGTAGTGAGAACACAGCAATGAGAACACAGCAGTGAGAACACAGCAATGAGAACACAGCAGTGAGAACACAGCAGTGAGAACACATCAATGAGAACACAGCAATGAGACCCCAGCAGTGAGAACACAGCAATGAGAACACAGCAGTGAGAACACAGCAGTGAGAACACAGCAGTGAGAACACAGCAATGAGACCCCAGCAGTGAGAACACAGCAATGAGAACACAGCAGTGAGAACACAGCAGTGAGAACACAGCAGTGAGAACACAGCAATGAGACCCCAGCAGTGAGAACACAGCAATGAGAACACAGCAGTGAGAACACAGCAGTGAGAACACAGCAATGAGAACACAGCAATGAGAACACAGCAATGAGAACACAGCAGTGAGAACACAGCAGTGAGAACACAGCAATGAGAACACAGCAATGAGAACACAGCAATGAGAACACAGCAGTGAGAACACAGCAATGAGAACACAGCAGTGAGAACACAGCAGTGAGAACACAGCAGTGAGAACACAGCAGTGAGAACACAGCAATGAGAACACAGCAATGAGAACACAGCAGTGAGAACACAGCAGTGAGAACACAGCAGTGAGAACACAGCAATGAGAACACAGCAGTGAGAACTCAGCAGTGAGAACACAGCAATGAGAACACAGCAGTGAGAACACAGCAGTGAGAACACAGCAATGAGAACACAGCAGTGAGAACACAGCAGTGAGAACACAGCAATGAGAACACAGCAGTGAGAACACAGCAATGAGAACACAGCAGTGAGAACACAGCAATGAGACCCCAGCAGTGAGAACACAGCAATGAGAACACAGCAGTGAGAACACAGCAGTGAGAACACAGCAATGAGAACACAGCAATGAGAACACAGCAATGAGAACACAGCAGTGAGAACACAGCAATGAGAACACAGCAGTGAGAACACAGCAATGAGAACACAGCAATGAGAACACAGCAGTGAGAACACAGCAATGAGAACACAGCAGTGAGAACACAGCAATGAGAACACAGCAGTGAGAACACAGCAATGAGACCCCAGCAGTGAGAACACAGCAATGAGAACACAGCAGTGAGAACACAGCAGTGAGAACACAGCAATGAGAACACAGCAATGAGAACACAGCAATGAGAACACAGCAGTGAGAACACAGCAGTGAGAACACAGCAATGAGAACACAGCAATGAGAACACAGCAATGAGAACACAGCAGTGAGAACACAGCAATGAGAACACAGCAGTGAGAACACAGCAGTGAGAACACAGCAGTGAGAACACAGCAGTGAGAACACAGCAATGAGAACACAGCAGTGAGAACACAGCAGTGAGAACACAGCAGTGAGAACACAGCAATGAGAACACAGCAGTGAGAACTCAGCAGTGAGAACACAGCAATGAGAACACAGCAGTGAGAACACAGCAGTGAGAACACAGCAATGAGAACACAGCAATGAGAACTCAGCAGTGAGAACACAGCAATGAGAACACAGCAATGAGAACACAGCAATGAGAACACAGCAATGAGAACACAGCAGTGAGAACACAGCAATGAGAACACAGCATTGAGAACACAGCAATGAGAACACAGCAGTGAGAACACAGCAGTGAGAACACAGCAATGAGAACAAAGCAGTGAGAACACAGCAGTGAGAACACAGCAGTGAGAACACAGCAATGAGAACACAGCAGTGAGAACACAGCAGTGAGAACACAGCAATGAGACCCCAGCAGTGAGAACACAGCAGTGAGAACACAGCAGTGAGAACACAGCAGTGAGAACACAGCAATGAGAACACAGCAATGAGAACTCAGCAGTGAGAACACAGCAATGAGAACACAGCAATGAGAACACAGCAATGAGAACACAGCAATGAGAACACAGCAGTGAGAACACAGCAGTGAGAACACAGCAATGAGAACACAGCAATGAGAACACAGCAATGAGAACACAGCAGTGAGAACACAGCAGTGAGAACACAGCAGTGAGAACACAGCAATGAGACCCCAGCAGTGAGAACACAGCAGTGAGAACACAGCAGTGAGAACACAGCAGTGAGAACACAGCAATGAGAACACAGCAATGAGAACTCAGCAGTGAGAACACAGCAATGAGAACACAGCAATGAGAACACAGCAATGAGAACACAGCAATGAGAACACAGCAGTGAGAACACAGCAGTGAGAACACAGCAATGAGAACACAGCAATGAGAACACAGCAATGAGAACACAGCAGTGAGAACACAGCAGTGAGAACACAGCAGTGAGAACACAGCAGTGAGAACACAGCAGTGAGAACACAGCAGTGAGAACACATCAATGAGAACACATCAGTGAGACCCCAGCAATGAGAACACAGCAATGAGAACACAGCAGTGAGAACACAGCAGTGAGAACACAGCAATGAGAACACAGCAGTGAGAACACAGCAATGAGAACACAGCATTGAGACCCCAGCAATGAGAACACAGCAGTGAGAACACAGCAGTGAGAACACAGCAATGAGAACACAGCAGTGAGAACACAGCAGTGAGAACACAGCAATGAGAACACAACAGTGAGAACACAGCAGTGAGAACACAGCAGTGAGAACACAGCAATGAGACCCCAGCAGTGAGAACACAGCAATGAGAACACAGCAATGAGAACACAGCAATGAGAACACAGCAATGAGAACACAGCAGTGAGAACACAGCAATGAGAACACAGCATTGAGAACACAGCAATGAGAACACAGCAGTGAGAACACAGCAATGAGAACACAGCATTGAGAACACAGCAATGAGAACACAGCAGTGAGAACACAGCAATGAGAACACAGCAGTGAGAACACAGCAGTGAGAACACAGCAGTGAGAACACAGCAATGAGACCCCAGCAGTGAGAACACAGCAGTGAGAACACAGCAATGAGAACACAGCAGTGAGAACACAGCAGTGAGAACACAGCAATGAGAGCACAGCAGTGAGAACACAGCAGTGAGAACACAGCAATGAGAACTCAGCAATGAGAACACAGCAATGAGAACACAGCAGTGAGACCCCAGCAATGAGAACTCAGCAATGAGAACACAGCAGTGAGACCCCAGCAATGAGAACACAGCAGTGAGAACACAGCAGTGAGAACACAGCAATGAGAACACAGCAGTGAGAACACAGCAATGAGAACACAGCAATGAGAACACAGCAATGAGAACACAGCAGTGAGAACACAGCAGTGAGAACTCAGCAATGAGAACACAGCAATGAGAACACAGCAGTGAGACCCCAGCAATGAGAACTCAGCAATGAGAACACAGCAATGAGAACACAGCAGTGAGACCCCAGCAGTGAGAACACAGCAGTGAGAACACAGCAATGAGAACACAGCAGTGAGACCCCAGCAATGAGAACTCAGCAATGAGAACACAGCAATGAGAACACAGCAGTGAGAACACAGCAATGAGAACACAGCAGTGAGACCCCAGCAATGAGAACACAGCAATGAGAACACAGCAGTGAGAACTCAGCAGTGAGAACACAGCAATGAGAACACAGCAATGAGAACACAGCAATGAGAACACAGCAGTGAGAACTCAGCAGTGAGAACACAGCAATGAGAACTCAGCAATGAGAACACAGCAATGAAAACACAGCAATGAGAACACAGCAGTGAGAACTCAGCAGTGAGAACACAGCAATGAGAACACAGCAATGAGAACACAGCAATGAGAACACAGCAGTGAGACCCCAGCAATGAGAACACAGCAATGAGAACTCAGCAATGAGAACACAGCAGTGAGACCCCAGCAATGAGAACTCAGCAATGAGAACACAGCAATGAGAACACAGCAATGAGAACACAGCAGTGAGAACTCAGCAGTGAGAACACAGCAGTGAGAACACAGCAGTGAGAACTCAGCAGTGAGAACACAGCAATGAGAACACAGCAGTGAGAACTCAGCAGTGAGAACACAGCAATGAGAACACAGCAGTGAGAACACAGCAATGAGAACACAGCAATGAGAACACAGCAGTGAGAACTCAGCAGTGAGAACACAGCAATGAGAACACAGCAGTGAGAACTCAGCAGTGAGAACACAGCAATGAGAACACAGCAATGAGAACACAGCAATGAGAACACAGCAGTGAGACCCCAGCAGTGAGAACACAGCAGTGAGAACACAGCAGTGAGACCCCAGCAGTGAGACCCCAGCAGTGAGAACACAGCAGTGAGAACACAGCAATGAGAACACAGCAATGAGAACACAGCAGTGAGAACACAGCAGTGAGACCCCAGCAGTGAGAACACAGCAGTGAGAACACAGCAGTGAGAACACAGCAGTGAGACCCCAGCAGTGAGAACACAGCAGTGAGAACACAGCAATGAGAACACAGCAGTGAGACCCCAGCAGTGAGAACACAGCAGTGAGACCCCAGCAGTGAGAACACAGCAGTGAGAACTCAGCAGTGAGAACACAGCAGTGAGAACACAGCAGTGAGAACACAGCAGTGAGAACACAGCAATGAGAACACAGCAGTGAGAACACAGCAGTGAGAACACAGCAATGAGAACACAGCAGTGAGAACACAGCAGTGAGAACACAGCAATGAGAACACAGCAATGAGAACACAGCAGTGAGAACACAGCAATGAGAACACAGCAGTGAGAACACAGCAGTGAGACCCCAGCAGTGAGAACACAGCAGTGAGAACACAGCAATGAGAACACAGCAGTGAGAACACAGCAGTGAGAACACAGCAATGAGAACACAGCAATGAGAACACAGCAATGAGAACACAGCAATGAGAACACAGCAGTGAGAACACAGCAATGAGAACACAGCAGTGAGAACACAGCAGTGAGAACACAGCAATGAGAACACAGCAATGAGAACACAGCAATGAGAACACAGCAATGAGAACACAGCAATGAGAACACAGCAATGAGAACACAGCAATGAGAACACAGCAGTGAGAACACAGCAGTGAGAACACAGCAATGAGAACACAGCAATGAGAACACAGCAATGAGAACACAGCAGTGAGAACACAGCAATGAAAACACAGCAGTGAGAACACAGCAGTGAGAACACAGCAATGAGAACACAGCAATGAGAACACAGCAATGAGAACACAGCAGTGAGAACACAGCAATGAGAACACAGCAATGAGAACACAGCAGTGAGAACACAGCAATGAGAACACAGCAATGAGACCCCAGCAGTGAGAACACAGCAGTGAGAACACAGCAATGAGAACACAGCAATGAGAACACAGCAGTGAGAACACAGCAATGAGAACACAGCAATGAGACCCCAGCAATGAGAACACAGCAGTGAGAACACAGCAGTGAGAACACAGCAATGAGAACACAGCAGTGAGAACACAGCAGTGAGAACACAGCAATGAGAACACAGCAATGAGAACACAGCAATGAGAACACAGCAATGAGAACACAGCAGTGAGACCCCAGCAGTGAGAACACAGCAGTGAGAACACAGCAATGAGAACACAGCAGTGAGAACACAGCAATGAGAACACAGCAGTGAGAACACAGCAATGAGAACACAGCAGTGAGAACACAGCAGTGAGACCCCAGTGCATGGGGTGGGTGGCTGGACGAGTGTATCCGTACGTTGTATTGGCTGCTATCCGTGTACGCTTCGCATTTGCAACATTTACCATATCCATATATAAACAAAAAATGGGGCGCAACGGTGGCGAGATGTTGACTACCTCGCCTGGTATACAGAAGGTCATGGGTTCGGTCCCGATGCTGACGCCTGCTGTATGTTTGGAGTTTGCATTTTCTCTCTCCCCGTGGTCGTGTGGATTCTTCTCCGGTTCCTCCAGGGTTCCCCTCCAAATTTAGAAACATGCGTTTAGAATATTTGGCTTACATGAATTTCCACGTGATGATAAGCCACTTTTGTTGAGCTATCGTGTGTACCCAGTCGCTTCTGAAAAAGAGCCATATATCGCTCAGTGGGTCTTAATGGGTAAAATACAAACATAGTTTAAAATCGTTTTAGTTTTAGTAACGAAAATATAAATCCGACCGCCCTTCAGGCCTCAAGACTCACAACGGAAGTTGGCTGCGACGGGACAGCAAACGCGTCCACCCATAGCACCAATTATCTCAAGAGAGTTGTAAAATGTGCGCCCCCCCCCCCCCACGGTTACGCGGTCGGAGCTCCACGACACGCGGTCACTCCACGCGCGTGAAGAGGTGGACAGCTCCGCCTGGTGGACAGCTCCGCCTGGTGGACAGCTCCACCTGGTGGACAGCTCCGCCTGGTGGATAGCTCCATCTGGTGGACAGCTCCGCCTGGTGGACAGCTCCTCCTGGTGGACAGCTCCACCTGGTGGATAGCTCCACCAGGTGGATAGCTCCACCTGGTGGACAGCTCCACCTGGTGGAGAGCTCCACCTTGTGGACAGCTCCACCTGGTGGACAGCGCCACCTGGCGGCAGGAACAGAGAGAGCACGCGCACGTGTAGCTTTATGGGTCCTGTGGTGTAGTGGTTGGCACACTGCGCTTTGAAACCGGCGGCCCGAGTTTGATTCCCATCTCACGGCCACCAACAACACGGGTGACGATTTTCTAAACCAGACTTGGGCCTCCCCTAGGTCGGGTCAGCCTCAAATGAGTACCTGGTGCAGTGTGTAAACATTAGCACCCGGGAGACATAACACGACCGCGAGTGCTGTTGGCCACCTACCCCCTCGTGTGCGCCGTGTTGGCATTCTTAGCTGCTCGCTGACAGCACTTGCCCCAACAGTTCGTTAAGACTATAGGGGGAATCTTTGTCTTTGTCAGGCTAGTCCGTGGATCTTTGGCCTGCATCCTCTGCTGCGTGTCTGCCAGCCCACGCTTTGCTGCGTATCGGTGCTGTGCACGGCGTGTCTACCAGCAGGGCACGCGGGACTGTCACTCATCCTCTGCAGCTGCGCGTCGCTCTCTGCTTGGGCTCTCGAAAACCGCGTGGCACTGCGTGTACGTCAGTCGCCTTCGTGTGTGGGTATTATTGATTTAATGTGTGGGTGTTATTGTTATTATTTATTCCGTGTGTTTACCCTGGACAAGCCTCACCGGGTCTCGCGACTCTATTCGCAAGAGGGTCCTGCCAAGTTTTTTTTATTGTTGGCAGTAGGTGCCGATTAGCACGGTTGGCTACGTACGGCGCGAAAGAAGTTCAAAATTGAGCAATTCGCGATGTGGTGTATTTTCGCCACGACGCCGGCGCAAAACGGCCTCCTCTTGCGAAAGACCTCACGGGGGTCTCACTGGAAAAGAACACCGGGCGCGCAGTGCCCAGCGGCGTTGCGTGAGTCTCTTCGTTACCCCGCTCGCGACCAGGCACCCGCATTCTCGGCGCGGCGCTGCGTCTGCCTCTGAACAAATGACCCCGAATTCTCCCCGATCCTCGCCAGATCTCGAACTATGAGGCAGGGTCGAGCCTGGAGAGCGCTTGGACGGGCGACGGCCGCGCACAAGCACGGGGCCAATAGGTGCTTGCGGGGACACCGTGTGGATAAGATACATCGTTGGGTTGCACATCCATGTTCCCACGCCTGCGCTCTCCGCCTTCGGCAACCCGCACTCGCCAGCGTGGTGAACACTCATCAAATAATCCCCACGAGCCGTCCGTCGTCGTCGTGGGGGGGGGGGGGGGGGGAGTGTAGGCCCGCATCCAGCAGTGGATAAACAGAAGGGCTGCACACGTACACACGTGCGCTCATTTTCCATCGCAAAGTCTTCACGTCAATCACCATGCCCGGCGTGTCGGTCATCGTCGACTGCTTCGGACCGTCGACCGTCTCGCTCTGCGTGGATCGTCTTTCACTCAGCCAGGCTGGGGCCGGCGGAACGACAGCTCGCATCGTCCTGCACCCTCGCCAAGGTCGACCTCGCGGCTTCCTCGTACGTCCACCGCGCCGACAGACGGCGCGTTCAGGTTTGCGGGGCACGGGCCGTCACGCGGCCACAAATCAGGCGGCCGCCGGACCGCGTTTGGTCAAAACACAAAGAGTTGCCCAACACAGGCGACGCTTTGCGCAACCTGCTCACGACTGACACGGGCAGCGGTGGCTCGCGCGGCCAGACACGACCACACGTGGAACGCGTTACTCCCGCAGGCAGCACCCGCGTTACCGATGATAATCTCAACAATAGCAACCAGTGCTGGCAATAGGTCAGCACGGAGAAACACGAGGAGGCTGATCAGCGTGTCTGCAGAGCACGTGCCCGCAGAACACGTGCCCACAGAAGAACACGTGTCCGCAGAACACGCTCGAGTCACCTCTGCCCCGCGTGCGGTCGGCAATTGGCATCTCGCGTTCCCTCCACCTGGAGCGCCGGCGACTTAGCCGAGCGCTCAGGGCCCGTTAACATCTCGCGACGATGGCAAAGAGGGTCCCCGTGTGGACGGTCAAGAGGTCACCGCACCTCGCCATCGCTTCATTGCTTACACCAACCGGATCAGGCAGGTACATGCGAAGGCATCCAACGTCTAAGGCCATCTCAAACCGATCACTCCGCTGCCCGCCATTGGCTCTTCATCTCGGTCGATGGTTTCTGGGTGCCGATCCAATCAGAGGGCGTCTGGGTCAAGCGCCCTGCTCCAACCTGCGCGCACACTTGTCCCATCCGTCGCAGCCTCCTCTTGCCGAACGCGTCTGCGATGGTGGAGGGTGAAGGGCACCGTGGAACGCGCACGATGCCTGTGCGGGGCAGCGAGACGCAATGCCCAGGCCCGGGTTGCGCGCACGGTTCGGTTCTGGTACAGAGCCCTGCGCAGAACACACGCGCAGCCGCCACGCCAACACGCGCCAACTCCACATTGAAGTCAACAACCAACGAACTCTGTTATCGCTAAATACGCAATGAACAATAGGCGTAATGTACAACCAACCACGCGAGTATCGATAGCAGACAAACGATGCACACGACACCGTCAGCACCGTCGTGACCCCCACAACCCACGCTGCGGCCACGGCGCGACGTCACGCGGGGTCAGCGCGCCTCGCGACTTCCCGCGGGGCCCCCCGGGGGGGTGGGGGTGTGGGGGGGGGGGGGTGTGTGGGGGGGTGTGGGGGTTGGGGGTGTGGGGGGTGTGGGGGGGGGGGCGCGCAGTACGCAGAGCCACCACGCGGCGGCGGTACTGCCCCGTGAGCTCAGCCTCGCGTCGTTGCTCCTCATTGGCCATGCGACACCATCATCATTGGCCCCAGACAGGCAAGGACAAAGATCCACCGCATGCAGTCGTCTTTCAGAGACTGTTGGGGAAAGTGCTGTAAGCAAGCCCCGATGGACTGCAAGCAAGGCAACCCGTGGGGGTGGCATGGCCATCAGTACGCCTGAGTCACGAGTGGTGATGTTGACTCAGAGCACCAGATACCCACTTAAATAAGGTTGAGTCGACCTCGCGGCGTCCCAGGACCGGTTCATATATTCGTCACTGCTGATGGGCGTGAGTGGGAATCAAACTCGGAGCGAAGCACGCGAACCACGACCGCTCCCCAACGCTCACGGTCACAACAACAGCCGCGATGCCCAATCAAGTGACGGTCACGTGCCAGGCGAGGTCAGCAGTCGGCAGCCTGCGGCTCTGGAGTCGCATGCGGCTCTTTGACGACTGCTTCGTGACCGTCATTTATGAAGGAGCCACCGTCTCGTATTCACCACGGGCATTGCGGCGCTTGAAAACATGAGTTTGTTTTTTACCGAATTCGAAAAAAATGCCTTTTCTTGTTATTTTGGTTTCCGACCTCTGGGCGAGGTGCATTTTTAAGTGTCGAAGGCTTTCGGGGGACGAGGTCACGGGAAAGACGCAAGTGCTATGGTCTGACTGAAATGTCTCGCGCATTCACCAGCTGTGCTCCCAACTGAGCCACGTTGTTGCGTTGTATCCGCCCGGCGCTCCGCTCGTCGTTGTGAGCGTCGCTCCTCCGCCTTCCGTTGTTGCTGGAGAGCGGCTGCCTCCAACTGCCCAGTAGCAGCGTCCTTCTCGAACCTCCTCCACAGAGGCCGACCTTGACACCACTGGTATGGGTCATCGGCAAGCAGGGCAATTCACACCGCGTGGGACCCCCACGACGTCTTCAAACTAAACCGGAAGCATTGCATATGCCACCGTGACGTCAAAGTGCGGTGCCCCCAAAAACGCGGGGCCCGAGACGGTCGCCCCGATTCGCCGTCTCCTAGGGACGGCTATGTCGGCAAATCCACTCAGCTCCGCATCCTCTTGCATCACATTATCCCATGTCTTCTCTAGTCCGTGCGAGGGAAGAGAATGAGTGAAATGTGGGCACGTCTTTGCCCAATTCTTGCCAGCTGGCTCAAGAGCTAATATAATTGGAAGGACACCCCAAAACCTTTCCAATACTCCACTGGGGTGTATCCCTTCTTGATTGTGCCAGGCAAAGGTAATAACAAGGATGGGGAGGAGACCACGCCCCATTCTCTGTCCGTCTGCTACAGCAGAAGATTTGGGAATGTCCACGGCGCAAGGCTGACGACGCGCGGTCAAGCACAGCGATGCAATCGAGAGCTCAGGGCTCCGCTTTGGTCCTTGCGCCTTCGGGGTCCCTGCCTCTCTGGTCACTGTCATTCAGGTGGCACGATCACAGAGAAATACACACTGTGTCATGCAAGACTAAAATCTCCCGTATGGCATTTAACAGACTGTTGGGGCAAGTGCTGTTAGCGAGCACTTATGGAGGCCGGCACGGCACACGAGGGGGTGGGTGGCCAGCACCACGCCCGACCGCCTTTGTCTCCCCGGTGGCGATGTTTACACCCAGCGCTAAGTACTCATTTGAGACCGAGTCGACATAGGGGAGACCCAGGATTGGTCAAGCTATTCGCTGACACTGATGTTGTCCGTGAGCATGATTATCGGGTGAGTAGCGCAGTGCGCAAACTACTACACTACTCTCTGCGCGCTAAGATTCCCCTTACAATGCTAATACACTTTTGAGGCAAGTGCTGTTAGCACACAGACACACACGCAATTGCACATACATACATACACACGCTCGCACACCGCCCTTTCATACTCGCACACGTAATACTGTCTCCATACACGTACACTCCCACACATGCGCTGTCACGCACACTCAGAGATCCCCCATATACCCTTCATAGACTGTTGGGGCAAGTGCTGTTAGCGAGTAGCACTTATGAAGACCGGCGCGGCACACGAGGGGGTGGGTCGCTAGCACCACGCACGACCGCCTTTGTCTCCCCAGTTGCGATACTTTCAACAATGCACCAGGTACTCATTTGAGGCTACGTCGACCTAGGGGATGTCCAGGACGGATTCAGATAATCGTCACTGGCGCTGCCCGTGAATAGGAATCGAACTCGGGTCGCCGAGTTCATTCACACTCACCCAACATCCACATGCTCTGTGGAGTCTGAGGTCCCCATTATAAACTGGCCAGGGTTAACACTCTCCAATTTTTACCAATTAACTCGTCCATCTGCTCCCATTAATGACATCTGATCAGCTAAAACAAATGTTAATGTTGACGTAAATTACGATTTGGTCTTTGGATGTGGCCGGCCCACTCAGGATTTGCCCCGATTGTGTGTGTGAATGTGTATGTATGGGGGTGATCTGGTAATTGCTGCTGTCTAACCGGAGCCACGAACCCAGCGATACCCGCTCACGACCAATAACAGCAGCGAATATTTAATCCAGTCCTAGGTCGAACTGGCCTCAAATGAGTACCTCGTGAGATGTGTAAACATCGCCACTAGGGAGACAAAGGCGGCCGGGCGAGGTTCCCGCTAGCAGTACTTGTCCCAAAAGTCTGCAAGGCTAGACGGGAGATCTTTGTCTTGTATGTAGAGTGGGGAGCGGTGGTGTAGCGGTTAGCGCGCTGTGATACGAACCTGACCACGCCGGTTCGATTCCCGCTCACGGCCACCAACACGAGTGACGATTATTTGAATCGGTCCTGGGCCTCCCATAGGTCGACTTAGCCTCAAATGAGTGCCTGGTGCGGTGTGTAAATATCGCTAATGGGGAGACAAAGGCGGCCGGGCGTGGAGCTGGCTCGCTAACAGTACTTGCCCAAAAAGTATGTTGAGGCTATACAGGGGATATTTGTATGTAGAGTACATACACACGACCGCAGTACAAGATACATTAAACACAGACATCGCAGCTGTCCGTTGCTTTTTTGTGGCCCTGTGCCAAGAGCACTCGACTCGTTATCGGCGTCCTGCGAGTTAAACTCCCGAGTCGGGTTCGACACAGCCCATCGTTCCTCGGATACAATTAGCAACCACTTTGTAGTGAAGCTGGCTGGCGCCACGACAATGTGGAATTTTCACCACCGGTTCAAGGGAACTAACGGGGATGGGCGCAATCCCACATCCCGATTGAGCACGGAGACGCGGTGCAGCTCACAGACGTTCCTGAAAGAACGCCCAGCACCTGGAGAGAAACGTCGGACATCACGCGACACAACCCGAAGAAAACAAATGGGAAAGCTAAGCAGTAGGGAGACGCTTTTGTCTTCATAATTCGGGGGCACGGAGGCTCACTCACGCTGCTGGGTCGCTATTGCAAGGGGCTACACGCGGCTCCGTGTCAACCCCAGCTCCGTGTCACACCCAGCTCCGTGTCAAGCCCAGCTCCATGTCAAGCCCAGCTCCGTGTCAAACCCAGCTCCATGTCAAGCCCAGCTCCATGTCAAGCCCAGCTCCGTGTCAAACCCAGCTCCATGTCAAGCCCAGCTCCATGTCACACCCAGCTCCGTGTCAAGCCCAGCTCCATGTCAAGCCCAGCTCCGTGTCAAACCCAGCTCCATGTCAAGCCCAGCTCCATGTCAAGCCCAGCTCCGTGTCAAACCTAGCTCCGTGTCAAGCCCAGCTCCGTGTCAAACCCAGCTCCATGTCAAACCCAGCTCCGTGTCAAACCCAGCTCCGTGTCAAACCCAGCTCCATGTCAAGCCCAGCTCCGTGTCAAACCCAGCTCCGTGTCAAGCCCAGCTCCATGTCAAGCCCAGTTCCATGTCAAACCCAGCTCCGTGTCAAACCCAGCTCCGTGTCAACCCCAGCTCCGTGTCAAACCCAGCTCCGTGTCAAACCCAGCTCCATGTCAATCCCAGCTCCGTGTCAAGCCCAGCTCCGTGTCAAACCCAGCTCTGTGTCAAACCCAGCTCCGTGTCAACCCCAGCTCCGTGTCAAACCCAGCTCCGTGTCAAACCCAGCTCCGTGTCAAACCCAGCTCCATGTCAATCCCAGCTCCATGTCAAACCCAGCTCCGTGTCAACCCCAGCTCCGTGTCAACCCCAGCTCCGTGTCAACCCCAGCTCCGTGTCAAACCCAGCTCCGTGTCAAACCCAGCTCCGTGTCAACCCCAGCTCCGTGTCAAACCCAGCTCCGTGTCAAACCCAGCTCCGTGTCAAACCCAGCTCCGTGTCAAGCCCAGCTCCGTGTCAAACCCAGCTCCGTGTCAAGCCCAGCTCCGTGTCAAACCCAGCTCCGTGTCAAACCCAGCTCCATGTCAATCCCAGCTCCGTGTCAAACCCAGCTCCATGTCAAACCCAGCTCCGTGTCAAACCCAGCTCCATGTCAAACCCAGCTCCGTGTCAAACCCAGCTCCATGTCAAACCCAGCTCCGTGTCAAACCCAGCTCCATGTCAAACCCAGCTCCATGTCAAACCCAGCTCCGTGTCAAACCCAGCTCCGTGTCAAACCCAGCTCCGTGTCAAACCCAGCTCCATGTCAAACCCAGCTCCATGTCAAACCCAGCTCCGTGTCAAACCCAGCTCCGTGTCAAACCCAGCTCCATGTCAAACCCAGCTCCGTGTCAAACCCAGCTCCGTGTCAAACCCAGCTCCGTGTCAAACCCAGCTCCGTGTCAAACCCAGCTCCATGTCAAACCCAGCTCCATGTCAAACCCAGCTCCGTGTCAAACCCAGCTCCATGTCAAACCCAGCTCCATGTCAAGCCCAGCTCCGTGTCAAGCCCAGCTCCGTGTCAAACCCAGCTCCATGTCAAACCCAGCTCCGTGTCAAGCCCAGCTCCGTGTCAAGCCCAGCTCCGTGTCAAACCCAGCTCCATGTCAAACCCAGCTCCGTGTCAAACCCAGCTCCATGTCAAGCCCAGCTCCATGTCAAACCCAGCTCCGTGTCAAACCCAGCTCCATGTCAAGCCCAGCTCCATGTCAAACCCAGCTCCGTGTCAAACCCAGCTCCGTGTCAAGCCCAGCTCCATGTCAAACCCAGCTCCATGTCAAACCCAGCTCTGTGTCAAACCCAGCTCCATGTCAAGCCCAGCTCCATGTCAAACCCAGCTCTGTGTCAAACCCAGCTCCATGTCAAGCCCAGCTCCATGTCAAACCCAGCTCCGTGTCAAACCCAGCTCCGTGTCAAGCCCAGCTCCGTGTCAAACCCAGCTCCGTGTCAAGCCCAGCTCCGTGTCAAACCCAGCTCCATGTCAAACCCAGCTCTGTGTCAAACCCTGCTCCGTGTCAAACCCAGCTCCATGTCAAGCCCAGCTCCGTGTCAAGCCCAGCTCCATGTCAAACCCAGCTCTGTGTCAAACCCAGCTCCATGTCAAGCCCAGCTCCGTGTCAAGCCCAGCTCCGTGTCAAGCCCAGCTCCATGTCAAACCCAGCTCCGTGTCAAACCCAGCTCCATGTCAAACCCAGCTCCGTGTCAAACCCAGCTCCGTGTCAAGCCCAGCTCCGTGTCAAACCCAGCTCCATGTCAAACCCAGCTCCGTGTCAAACCCAGCTCCGTGTCAAACCCAGCTCCGTGTCAAGCCCAGCTCCGTGTCAAACCCAGCTCTGTGTCAAGCCCAGCTCCGTGTCAAGCCCAGCTCCGTGTCAAACCCAGCTCCGTGTCAAGCCCAGCTCCGTGTCAAACCCAGCTCTGTGTCAAACCCAGCTCCGTGTCAAACCCAGCTCCGTGTCAAGCCCAAGTCCGTGTCAAGCCCAGCTCCGTGTCAAACCCAGCTCTGTGTCAAGCCCAGCTCCGTGTCAAGCCCAGCTCCGTGTCAAACCCAGCTCCATGTCAAACCCAGCTCTGTGTCAAACCCAGCTCCGTGTCAAACCCAGCTCCGTGTCAAACCCAGCTCCATGTCAAACCCAGCTCCGTGTCAAGCCCAGCTCCATGTCAAACCCAGCTCCATGTCAAACCCAGCTCCGTGTCAAACCCAGCTCCGTGTCAAACCCAGCTCTGTGTCAAACCCAGCTCCGTGTCAAACCCAGCTCCGTGTCAAACCCAGCTCCATGTCAAGCCCAGCTCCATGTCAAACCCAGCTCCATGTCAAACCCAGCTCGGTGTCAAACCCAGCTCCATGTCAAACCCAGCTCCATGTCAAACCCAGCTCCATGTCAAACCCAGCTCCGTGTCAAACCCAGCTCCGTGTCAAACCCAGCTCTGTGTCAAACCCAGCTCCGTGTCAAACCCAGCTCCGTGTCAAACCCAGCTCCGTGTCAAACCCAGCTCCATGTCAAACCCAGCTCGGTGTCAAACCCAGCTCCATGTCAAACCCAGCTCCGTGTCAAACCCAGCTCCGTGTCAAACCCAGCTCCGTGTCAAACCCAGCTCCGTGTCAAACCCAGCTCCGTGTCAAACCCAGCTCCGTGTCAAACCCAGCTCGGTGTCAAACCCAGCTCCATGTCAAACCCAGCTCGGTGTCAAACCCAGCTCCATGTCAAACCCAGCTCCGTGTCAAACCCAGCTCCGTGTCAAACCCAGCTCCGTGTCAAACCCAGCTCCGTGTCAAACCCAGCTCGGTGTCAAACCCAGCTCCATGTCAAACCCAGCTCTGTGTCAAACCCAGCTCCGTGTCAAACCCAGCTCCGTGTCAAACCCAGCTCCGTGTCAAACCCAGCTCTGTGTCAAACCCAGCTCCATGTCAAACCCAGCTCGGTGTCAAACCCAGCTCCATGTCAAACCCAGCTCCATGTCAAACCCTGCTCCATGTCAAACCCAGCTCCATGTCAAACCCAGCTCGGTGTCAAACCCAGCTCCGTGTCAAACCCAGCTCCATGTCAAACCCAGCTCCATGTCAAACCCAGCTCCGTGTCAAACCCAGCTCCATGTCAAACCCAGCTCCGTGTCAAACCCAGCTCCATGTCAAACCCAGCTCCATGTCAAGCCCAGCTCCATGTCAAACCCAGCTCCATGTCAAGCCTAGCTCCATGTCAAACCCAGCTCGGTGTCAAACCCAGCTCCATGTCAAACCCAGCTCCATGTCAAGCCCAGCTCCATGTCAAACCCAGCTCGGTGTCAAACCCAGCTCCGTGTCAAACCCAGCTCGGTGTCAAACCCAGCTCCATGTCAAACCCAGCTCCGTGTCAAGCCCAGCTCCATGTCAAACCCAGCTCCGTGTCAAACCCAGCTCCATGTCAAACCCAGCTCCGTGTCAAACCCAGCTCCGTGTCAAACCCAGCTCCGTGTCAAGCCCAGCTCCGTGTCAAACCCAGCTCCATGTCAAACCCAGCTCCGTGTCAAGCCCAGCTCCGTGTCAAACCCAGCTCCGTGTCAAACCCAGCTCCGTGTCAAACCCAGCTCCATGTCAACCCCAGCTCCATGTCAAACCCAGCTCCGTGTCAAATCCAGCTCCATGTCAAACCCAGCTCCGTGTCAAACCCAGCTCCGTGTCAAACCCAGCTCGGTGTCAAACCCAGCTCCGTGTCAAGCCCAGCTCCGTGTCAAACCCAGCTCCATGTCAACCCCAGCTCCATGTCAAACCCAGCTCCGTGTCAAACCCAGCTCCGTGTCAAGCCCAGCTCCATGTCAAACCCAGCTCCATGTCAACCCCAGCTCCATGTCAAACCCAGCTCCGTGTCAAGCCCAGCTCCATGTCAAACCCAGCTCCATGTCAACCCCAGCTCCATGTCAAACCCAGCTCCATGTCAAACCCAGCTCCATGTCAAACCCAGCTCCATGTCAAACCCAGCTCGGTGTCAAACCCAGCTCGGTGTCAAACCCAGCTCCATGTCAAACCCAGCTCCATGTCAAACCCAGCTCCATGTCAAACCCAGCTCCATGTCAAACCCAGCTCGGTGTCAAACCCAGCTCCGTGTCAAACCCAGCTCCGTGTCAAACCCAGCTCCATGTCAAACCCAGCTCCATGTCAAACCCAGCTCCATGTCAAACCCAGCTCGGTGTCAAACCCAGCTCCGTGTCAAACCCAGCTCCGTGTCAAACCCAGCTCCATGTCAAACCCAGCTCCATGTCAAACCCAGCTCCATGTCAAACCCAGCTCCATGTCAAACCCAGCTCCGTGTCAAACCCAGCTCCATGTCAAACCCAGCTCGGTGTCAAACCCAGCTCCGTGTCAAACCCAGCTCCATGTCAAACCCAGCTCCGTGTCAAGCCCAGCTCCATGTCAAACCCAGCTCCGTGTCAAACCCAGCTCCGTGTCAAACCCAGCTCCGTGTCAAACCCAGCTCCGTGTCAAACCCAGCTCCATGTCAAACCCAGCTCCGTGTCAAACCCAGCTCGGTGTCAAACCCAGCTCCGTGTCAAACCCAGCTCCGTGTCAAGCCCAGCTCCATGTCAAACCCAGCTCCGTGTCAAACCCAGCTCCGTGTCAAACCCAGCTCCGTGTCAAACCCAGCTCCGTGTCAAACCCAGCTCCATGTCAAACCCAGCTCGGTGTCAAACCCAGCTCCATGTCAAACCCAGCTCCATGTCAAACCCAGCTCGGTGTCAAACCCAGCTCGGTGTCAAACCCAGCTCCATGTCAAACCCAGCTCCGTGTCAAGCCCAGCTCCGTGTCAAACCCAGCTCCATGTCAAACCCAGCTCGGTGTCAAACCCAGCTCCATGTCAAACCCAGCTCCATGTCAAACCCAGCTCCATGTCAAACCCAGCTCGGTGTCAAACCCAGCTCGGTGTCAAACCCAGCTCCATGTCAAACCCAGCTCCGTGTCAAGCCCAGCTCCGTGTCAAACCCAGCTCCATGTCAAACCCAGCTCCGTGTCAAACCCAGCTCCGTGTCAAACCCAGCTCCATGTCAAACCCAGCTCGGTGTCAAACCCAGCTCGGTGTCAAACCCAGCTCCATGTCAAACCCAGCTCCATGTCAAACCCAGCTCCGTGTCAAACCCAGCTCCATGTCAAACCCAGCTCGGTGTCAAACCCAGCTCGGTGTCAAACCCAGCTCCATGTCAAACCCAGCTCCGTGTCAAACCCAGCTCCGTGTCAAACCCAGCTCCGTGTCAAACCCAGCTCGGTGTCAAACCCAGCTCCGTGTCAAGCCCAGCTCCGTGTCAAACCCAGCTCCATGTCAAACCCAGCTCCGTGTCAAGCCCAGCTCCGTGTCAAACCCAGCTCCGTGTCAAACCCAGCTCCGTGTCAAACCCAGCTCCATGTCAACCCCAGCTCCATGTCAAACCCAGCTCCGTGTCAAACCCAGCTCCATGTCAAACCCAGCTCCGTGTCAAACCCAGCTCCGTGTCAAACCCAGCTCCGTGTCAAACCCAGCTCCATGTCAACCCCAGCTCCATGTCAAACCCAGCTCCGTGTCAAACCCAGCTCCGTGTCAAGCCCAGCTCCATGTCAAACCCAGCTCCATGTCAACCCCAGCTCCATGTCAAACCCAGCTCCGTGTCAAACCCAGCTCCATGTCAAACCCAGCTCCATGTCAACCCCAGCTCCATG
Source organism: Lampetra planeri (assembly GCF_965212315.1). Lineage (NCBI taxonomy): Eukaryota > Metazoa > Chordata > Hyperoartia > Petromyzontiformes > Petromyzontidae > Lampetra > Lampetra planeri. The sequence goes on along the minus strand of NC_136118.1, from coordinate 1,051,136 downwards.
TCAACCCCAGCTCCATGTCAAACCCAGCTCCATGTCAAACCCAGCTCCATGTCAAACCCAGCTCCATGTCAAACCCAGCTCGGTGTCAAACCCAGCTCCATGTCAAACCCAGCTCCATGTCAAACCCAGCTCCATGTCAAACCCAGCTCCATGTCAAACCCAGCTCCGTGTCAAACCCAGCTCGGTGTCAAACCCAGCTCCGTGTCAAACCCAGCTCGGTGTCAAACCCAGCTCCGTGTCAAACCCAGCTCCGTGTCAAACCCAGCTCCGTGTCAAACCCAGCTCCGTGTCAAACCCAGCTCCGTGTCAAACCCAGCTCGGTGTCAAACCCAGCTCCATGTCAAACCCAGCTCCGTGTCAAACCCAGCTCCGTGTCAAACCCAGCTCGGTGTCAAACCCAGCTCCGTGTCAAACCCAGCTCCGTGTCAAACCCAGCTCCGTGTCAAACCCAGCTCCGTGTCAAACCCAGCTCCGTGTCAAACCCAGCTCCGTGTCAAGCCCAGCTCCGTGTCAAACCCAGCTCGGTGTCAAACCCAGCTCCATGTCAAACCCAGCTCCGTGTCAAACCCAGCTCGGTGTCAAACCCAGCTCCATGTCAAACCCAGCTCCGTGTCAAGCCCAGCTCCGTGTCAAACCCAGCTCGGTGTCAAACCCAGCTCGGTGTCAAACCCAGCTCCGTGTCAAGCCCAGCTCCGTGTCAAACCCAGCTCCGTGTCAAACTCAGCTCCATGTCAAACCCAGCTCCGTGTCAAACCCAGCTCCATGTCAAACCCAGCTTCATGTCAAACCCAGCTCCGTGTCAAAGCAAGCTCCATGTCAAACCCAGCTCCGTGTCAAACCCAGCTCCATGTCAAACCCAGCTCCGTGTCAAACCAAGCTCCATGTCAAACCCAGCTCCGTGTCAAACCCAGCTCCATGTCAAACCCAGCTCCGTGTCAAACCCAGCTCCACCACAGACCGCGAGCAGACAGCCTCGCACACTCGCCATGGCCGCCGTGCTATAAAGCACACGCGCAGTTTTATCTTAATTGTCTAAGACAAATTGCACCGGCGGAGACCCAGGGGTCGGCTTGAGGATTTACAGGGGAACCCAGTGGGAGGGGGTTGCCGAGGGGGTTGAGGAAGGAGGTGCGCGGTGGGGGGGAGGGCGGTTAGTTGTGCGGTGGTTGTGGCTTCCCGTAAATAGCGCACGTTTCCCCACGCCACCGTGTGCGTGGTGTGGGGTGAGCGGCGTGCGCTAACGCAGCGTCCCATACCCGTGGTGCCGTCGAAGGGCACCTTCATCCGTGACCCCGCCCCCTCACCCCGTGCCCCCCCGCCACGCCACCCTCTCCGTCGTGGGAATCGCTTCCCCGAAGAGTGGAAACGTCTCGGCACGACGCGGGGCTCTGAGCAGACAGGGGGATAGGGGCTCTAGCAGGCAGCCGGGCGGAATGTAAGTAACCATCACATGTACACACGCCTGATCGTTGCGCAACATCTGCGCAAATTCCGTCAATTAGAGGGCACAGTCTGAGAACAGATGTTAATTTTCTCACGGAAGTTCTCCGCTTGGGGGCCCCCCTAAGAAAGTGGGGGCTGGGTGGGGGGGTGCGGTGCTCTGCACGTGCGCGTGTTGCACGCGCGTGGACGCGCCCCCCTCAAACGTAACGAGAAATCGAGCCCTCGTATCCGGGAGGGTACACTCGGATACTGCGAGTCTATTCTTATATGGTCGCACTGATTAATTACACACAAAGTGCTTTCCACCAATGAATCACAATACTTTGCTGATCTCGTTAAGTGGGATAATCATCATGCGAACTCTGGTCATCCTCGCAGCGGCTTTTGGATAACCATTGAACAAAGGCGGTCACTGCATGGCGCGTTTTCGGATGCACTTCTGCGGCCGTCTGGAACGTTCTTTCTTCCGATATTAGGAAGCCACTGGAGCTATGCACTTGTAAATCAACGAGATTGTAAACTCATTTCTTTGAAACGGATTTTTGTATTTAGTTTGTTGTCCTTCCCCCGCACCTCTGATTAGCACTGTTGGCTACGTACGGTGCGAAAGAAGTTAAACATAATGCACACATGCTCGGGTGAGTCAACAAATGACAGCAAAACGATCTATACATCGGGTAGGGAGAGACTTAATATGAAACTAACGCAACATTGATCTGCTTCATTTGCATATATCACTGCCAAAACTTAGATCTGATGATTCTGGTCTACTACTATTCCAAAGATCAAACTTTGTATTACGAGAGACAGAGCTTTTTTCAGCCAGGCACCGCGATTGTGGAATTATTTTCCTCGGTCCATTCGGGAATCTGAGTCTGTTACACTTTTGAAATCTCGTCGAAAAACTCGTCTGTTTTTACGATCGGCTTCCTCCATGACTTGAGTTTTGAGGCCTTGTGCGATCTTCGCTTTAGCAAACGTCACCCCCCCTCCCCAGGCCACTGCCCGCTACCCTCCCCCCACGCCACCGCCGCGTCCTCGGAGCCTGGCCCCGCGTGGCTCCGCGTGGCAGCGGCTCACCACGCCCCATCGACGCCGCGGGCCTTGGCTTTCTTTTTCTAGATTTTATTTACCAGGATATTTGATTTTTGTTTTTCAACCGACCGCTCGTCTCACCTTTCCCATCCACCTCTGACCCCCCCTCCCACCACGCCCACCACCACGACCACCACAGCCCCCTGGCAGATGAGTCAACGCCGTGAGCTCCGCGGGGAGCAGCATGGTGAGCCACGCCTCGGGAGCGGCGCCTCTCAGGCCCGAGTGGGAACGCGAGCTCCTCGCCGCTCTCACGCTTCTCCCGCGTCGAAGCAGTCTCAACGATAGAGAGAGAGAGAGAAAAAAACGTAACAACGTAAAATACATGGAAAAAAATCACATCACCGCAAATGTTTTGTGGGTGAGTGAGCGAGCCAGCAGGGGTCGGGGGGGGGGCAGGAAGAGGGGCAGCGCAGTCCCGCGTCACGGGGAGCGGCCACGCGGCCCGCTCGGACTCTCCCACCGTCAGCGAGCACGGAATTTGTTTATTGCCAGCGACGCCCCCCCCCGACCCCACCCCGATCGCGAGTGTCGATTTTCACTCCGAGTAACGCGGTGCTTCTTCTCCGTCATAAACTCGCGCTCCTCGTCCGGATGGGATTTTTTGTGACTTCTTCCGAGTTTTTTTTTTATATAATCCACGCGTGTGACTCAAGGAACCGCACACGATCGCGGTGACGCACGAGGCGCGTGCGGGAATCGGAGTTAACAACTTCCCAGATCCCAGCCGTCGTCTCCCACCTTACATCACCCCCCCCCCGCCTCGCTGGCGGGAGGGTGCGAACATTCACCGCACGGAGCGTCGCCTCCACCACAGACACCGCAAAGGCCGCGCTCTCTCGCTCACGTGAGATAGGGCTGCCAATTCGCGGTTGCGCGAGTTTCATTGAAAGACGATGCCGGGAGTTTGTCGGCCCCCCGCTGCCGAGGCGTTCGCTCACCACGGACAGTCTCGATTTGAGCCTGGAGGAGTCCGGAACCCTCTGTTCCAGCAATTATCTTGGTCACGCCACATCCATCGCGCCTTGTTTTGTCATCGTTAATAGGGTTTATTACTATAGGATGATCGTGGATAGGCGTACATTGTACTCTGGTGGTAGTCCCGTACGCCAGCCTGGCAGCGCTCAACAGAACGTCGAGTGAGAGACGAAGCCGCGGTCTCGGGTCTCGCAGGGCGCGTCTCTGGGGACGCGCGGCGTGCGGGGAGCGGAGAGGAAAACGCGGCCCGGGGCGCGGGCCGCGCGTGATCCATGAGCGCTGCTCCCCACTGGCACGAGGTGTGCCTGTCCCTGGTGTAGCGGTGTGTAGTGAACATCGCCACTGGGGAGACAAAGGCGCTCGGGCGTGGTGCTGGCCACCCACCCCCTCGAGACCGTGCCGGCTCTCAAAGGTGCTCGCTAACAGCACTTTCCCCAACAGCTTCTTAAGGTCATACGGGGGTTCTTTGTCTTTGTGTATAAGTACACACAGGGTGCCTGTACGTGCCGCGTGGAGCCACACCGTTTCTTTTGATATGTGCGTCGCTGGAATCCGGTGGAGTGGCAGCCAAAGTGAAAAACATTCCCAAGAAGTTGTCCACCGCGGAGATGGAGCGATCAATTGGGCTCGAGTGCATGCGCTGGGTGGATTGTCGCCTCGTGAGACAATGGCACCTGTGAGCGAGGCGGAAGTCGAACCGTCGACTCCGTACAAATCGGCACCGCCGTGCGTCAAAGGGGCATCACGAAAGGGTCTGGAATTTGGGCCCGGGCAGCTGGGGACGCTGGGGGAATGCCGAGGGGACCCTTGGCGAGATGGAGATCCTGCAAGGAGGAAAGGAGGAGGACACTGGGAGCTTGGGGGAGAGGGGGGGGGGGTACCTGGGGAGGAGACGGGGACCCCGAATGAGGGGAGTGGAGGGCGGGGAAGGGTAGAGTCCTGGGAAGAGCCCCCCCCCTGTCCCTCTACCCCCCGCAGCTGCTCAAGGTCTGCTGCTGCTGCTGTCTGACGGCTGGTGACGTCGCGGCAGCGAGGATGAAGACCCCCTTTGTGATTCGGGCGCTCCTGAAGGAACTAAATTGGCGGGCGCTCGCACGAATCCGCGTCGTGGCATTTAATAGCAGCCTGCAGCCCAGCCGAGCCGCGCCGTGCATCGCTAATTACCCCGCGACGCACGGCGGCCGTGATTAACAACAGCGCCAGGCGCCGTTGTTGGGGTTTTAATGAGAAGCAGGAGAAATGAATCCACTTATAGGAAACGCCAAATATTCCTCCTGCGTTTATGAGAAACGAGTAAAGGGCCCGCGAGCACGTGGCGGTATTATACGAGCTGGCCTTGAGGTCGGGCACCTCAGCGGTAGAGCGAGGCGCCTCGCAATCGGAAGGTTTGCGTGTTCATATCCTCATTGAGGGTTCACTCAGCCCATCATCTCCGCGGGGGTTGATACAATATGTACCTACTTCGTGGGAAAGGCCATTCTATGCCCGTGACTTTTGTTTTGAGTGAGATTAAGTGTTTTCACGACGGGGTGATTTCAATAAATCCCGATGATAGATTTCACAAAGTCCGTGACCTTGACCCCGCAGCATCCGGTCCTGAGTCACTGCGAGATAAACGTGACCGCAGTGGCCTTTTGTGCCGCGCGCCGAGAAGGTGAATTATCCATGACACGCGCGCCCTCCACGCGTGCGAGAGAACCAGCAGCGATTTCTCAACCACTTCTCTAGAGCGGCCACCCCACGCGGGGTGTCCAGCCCGACCGACACGCGCACTCGCCGCTGTTGCCATGAAAGCCGCGCGCACTGCCTATCAATTGCACCTGGGTAAATGATCAATGTAGCCCTCCTCCTTGCACCCACCTGCACATGACCGCGCACGGCTGGGGAACGCGGAGCCCCAGCGCCGGCAGGAGCCGAGCATGCAAATGACTGAGCGATGCCGACGCCGGCGAGAGGGGAGGGGCGGGGGGCGAGACCAATGCCCTCGTGGATTTTAGCTGAAAAACAAAGTCAAGGTCACGAGGTCATCGCGGCTGACTCCATTGATGCCGCCGCCACACCTCGGTACGCGTGTTCGTGTGTTTGCTGTTGCCAGACTCCGCAACTTGTCGTGTCGGCGGCAGCCGAGATTCACGGTCTACTCTCATTCAGTCCCAGCAACACCACCACTACCACCATCATTTACACCACCGTCGCTATCAAGACGACTACCATCATCACGACCACCACCACCACTGCAAAGACAAATATACCCTGCATAGCCTGTAACATACTGTTGGGGAAAGGGCTATTAGGGAGCACCTATGAAGGTCGGAACGGCACACGAGGGGGTGGGTGGCCAGTACCACGCCCGGCCGCATTTGTCTCCCCAGTGGCGATGTTTACATACCGCACCAGGTGCTCATTTGAAGCTGAGTCGATCTAGGGGAGGGCCACGACAAGTTAAGATGATCGTCACTGGCGTTGGCCGTGAGCTGGAATCGAACTCGGGTGGCCGGTTTCGTAGCACAGCGCGCTAACCACTACGCCACGCTCACCACTATCACTACCACCATCACTACCACCATCACTACTACCATCACCACCACCACCACAACCACCACCACCACCATCACCACCACCATCACTACCACCATCACAACCACCATCACCACCACCATCACAACCACCATCACCACCACCATCACTACCACCATCACTACCACCATCACTACCACCATCACCACCACCATCACCACCATCACCACCACCATCACTACCACCATCGCCACCATCACCACCACCATCACCACCACCATCACTACCACCATCACCACCACCATCACTACCACCATCACCACCACCATCACTACCACCATCACCACCACCATCACCACCACCATCACCACCATCATCACAACCACCACCATCACCATCACCACCACCATCACCACCATCATCACAACCACCACCATCACCATCACCACCACCATCACCACCATCACCACCACCATCACCACCACCATCACCACCAGCATCACCACCAGCATCACCACCACCATCACCACCACCATCACCATCACCACCATCACCACCACCATCACCACCACCATCACCACCACCATCACCACCAGCATCACCACCACCATCACCACCACCATCACCACCACCACCACCACCACCATCACAACCACCATCACCACCACCATCACAACCACCACCAACACCATCACCACCACCATCACAACCACCATCACAACCACCATCACTACCACCATCACCACCACCATCACCACCATCATCACCACCAGCATCACCACCACCATCACCACCACCATCACCACCACCATCACAACCACCATCACGACCACCATCACCATCACCACCACCGTCACTACCACCATCACCACCACCATCACCACCACCATCACCATCACCACCACCATCACCACCACCATCACAACCACCATCACCACCACCATCACCACCACCATAACTACCACCATCACTACCACCATCACTACTACCATCACCCCCACCATCACCACCACCATCACCACCATCACCACCACCACCACCACCATCACAACCACCATCACCACCACCATCACCATTACCACCACCATCACTACCACCATCACCGCCACCATCACTACCACCATCACCATCACCACCACCATCACCACCAGCATCACCACCACCATCACAACCACCATCACAATCACCATCACCACCACCATCACCACCATCATCACTACCATCATCACCGCCACCATCACTACTACCATCACCACCACCATCACTACCACCATCACCACCACCATCACCACCACCATCACCACCATCATCACAACCACCACCATCACCATCACTACCACCATCACCACCACCATCACCACCACCATCACCACCACCATCACCACCACCACCATCACCACCACCATCACCACCAGCATCACCACCAGCATCACCACCACCATCACCACCACCATCACCATCACCACCATCACCACCACCATCACCACCACCATCACCATCACCACCGGCATCACCACCACCATCACCACCACCATCACCACCACCACCACCACCACCATCACAACCACCATCACCACCACCATCACAACCACCACCAACACCATCACCACCACCATCACAACCACCATCACAACCACCATCACTACCACCATCACCACCACCATCACCACCATCATCACCACCAGCATCACCACCACCATCACCACCACCATCACCACCACCACCACCACCATCACAACCACCATCACGACCACCATCACCATCACCACCACCATCACTACCACCATCACCACCACCATCACCACCACCATCACCACCACCATCACCACCACCATCACAACCACCATCACAACCACCATCACCACCACCATCACCACCACCATAACTACCACCATCACTACCACCATCACTACTACCATCACCCCCACTATCACCACCACCATCACCACCATCACCACCACCACCACCACCACCACCACCACCATCACAACCACCATCACCACCACCATCACCATTACCACCACCATCACAACCACCATCACCGCCACCATCACTACCACCATCACCATCACCACCACCATCACCACCAGCATCACCACCACCATCACAACCATCATCACAATCACCATCACCACCACCATCACCACCATCATCACCACCAGCATCACCACCACCATCACCACCAACATCACCACCACCACCACCACCACCACCACCATCACAACCACCATCACCACCACCATCACAACCACCACCATCACCATCACCACCACCATCACAACCACCATCACAACCACCATCACTATCACCACCACCATCACAACCACCATCACAACCACCATCACAACCACCATCACCACCACCATCACCACCACCATAACTACCACCATCACTACCACCATAACTACTACCATAACCATCACCATCACCACCGACATCACCACCATCATCACCACCAGCATCACCACCACCATCACCACCAGCATCACCACCACCATCACCACCACCATCACCACCACCACCACTACCACCATCACAACCACCATCACCACCACCATCACCACCACCATCACTACCACCATCACTACCACGATCACCACCACCATCACCACCAGCATCACCACCACCATCACAACCAGCATCACAACCACCATCACCACCACCATCACCACCACCATAACCACCACCATCACTACCACCATCACTACTACCATCACCACCACCATCAACACCACCATCACCACCATCATCACCACCAGCATCACCACCACCATCACCACCACCATCACCACCACCACCATCACAACCATCACCACCATCACCACCACCATCACCACCACCATCACCACCACCATCACTACCACCATCACCATCACCACCACCATCACCACCACCACCATCACAACCACCATCACCATCACCACCATCATCACAACCACCACCATCACCACCACCATCACCACCACCATCACAACCACCATCACTACCACCATCACCACCACTATCACTACCACCATCACCACCACCATCACCACCACCATCACCACCACCATCACTACCACCATCACCATCACCACCACCATCACCACCACCATCACCACCAGCATCACCACCAGCATCACCACCACCATCACAACCACCATCACCACCACCATCACCACCACCACCATAACTACCACCATCACCATCACCACCACCATCACTACCACCATCACCACCACCATCACTACCACCACCACCATCACCACCACCATCACCATCACCACCACCATCACCACCACCATCACTACCACCATCACCACCACCATCAGCACCACCATAACCACTACCATCACCACCACCACCATTACTACCACCATCACTACCACCATCACCACCACCATCACCACCACCATCACTACCACCATCACTACCACCATCACTACCACCATCACGACCACCATCACCATCACTACCACCATCACCACCACTATCACGACCACCATCACCACCACCATCACCACCACCATCACGACCACCACCATCACCACCACCATCACCACCACCATCACCATCACAACCACCATCACTACCACCATCACCACCACTATCACTACCACCATCACCACCACCATCACTACCACCATCACCACCACCATCACTACCACCATCACCACCACCACCACCATCACCACCACCATCACCACAAGCATCACCACCACCATCACCACCACCATCACCACCACCATCACCACCAGCATCACCACCAGCATCACCACCACCATCACAACCAGCATCACAACCACCATCACCACCACCATCACCACCACCATAACCACCACCATCACTACCACCATCACTACTACCATCACCACCACCATCAACACCACCATCACCACCATCATCACCACCAGCATCACCACCACCATCACCACCACCATCACCACCACCACCACCATCACAACTATCACCACCATCACCACCACCATCACCACCACCATCACCACCACCATCACTACCACCATCACCATCACCACCACCATCACCACCACCACCATCACAACCACCATCACCATCACCACCATCATCACAACCACCACCATCACCATCACCACCACCATCACCACCACCATCACAACCACCATCACTACCACCATCACCACCACTATCACTACCACCATCACCACCACCATCACCACCACCATCACCACCACCATCACTACCACCATCACCACCACCATCACCACCACCATCACCACCAGCATCACCACCAGCATCACCACCACCATCACAACCACCATCACCACCACCATCACCACCACCTCTATAACTACCACCATCACCATCACCACCACCATCACTACCACCATCACCACCATCACTACCACCACCACCATCACCACCACCATCACCATCACCACCACCATCACCACCACCATCACTACCACCATCACCACCACCATCAGCACCACCATAACCACTACCATCACCACCACCACCATTACTACCACCATCACTACCACCATCACCACCACCATCACCACCACCATCACTACCACCATCACTACCACCATCACTACCACCATCACGACCACCATCACCATCACTACCACCATCACCACCACTATCACGACCACCATCACCACCACCATCACCACCACCATCACGACCACCACCATCACCACCACCATCACCACCACCATCACCATCACAACCACCATCACTACCACCATCACCACCACTATCACTACCACCATCACCACCACCATCACTACCACCATCACCACCACCATCACTACCACCATCACCACCACCACCACCATCACCACCACCATCACCACAAGCATCACCACCACCATCATCACCACCATCACCACCACCATCACCACCACCATAACCACCACCATCACCATCACCACCACCATCACTACCACCATCACCACCACCATCACTACCACCACCACCATCAACACCACCATCACCACCACCATCACCATCATCACCACCATCACCACCACCATCACCACCACCACCATCACCACCACCATCACCATCACCACCACCATCACCACCACCACCACCATCACCACCACCACCACCACGACCATCACCACCACCATCACCACCACCATCACCACCACCATCACCATCACCACCATCACCACCACCATCACCACCACCATCACCACCACCATCACCACCACCATCACCATCACCACTACCATCACCATCACCACCATCACCACCATCACCATCACCACCATCACCACCACCACCACCACCATCACCACCACCATCACCACCATCACCATCACCACCACCATCACCACCACCACCACCATCACCACCATCACTACCACCACCACCATCACCACCACCATCACCACCACCACCATCACCATCACCACCATCATCACCACCACCATCACCACCACCATCACCACCTTCACCACCACCACCACCACCACCACCACCATCACCACCACCATCACCACCATCACCACCACCATCACCACCACCATCACCACCATCACACCACCATCACCACCACCACCACCATCACCACCACCACCATCACCACCACCATCACCACCATCACCACCATCACCACCAACAACAACAACAACAACAACCGCCATTCGCCACTAAGTGGCGGTGACGTCACCACGACGCTTGTGCCAGGCCATGTGCACCCTGAGGCCACGTGAAGTGTCGAACGCCCTCTGGCAGGAGGTCACGGGGCAGGCCCAGGTGCCACGGGTCGACTGACCGAGATGACCGAGATGACTGGCTGATGCACCACCTGTGCCCCCTACTGTGCCAACTTGCTGAGCTTTAGCCACCCGGCGCTCCGCTCGTTGTTGTGAGCGTCGCTCCTCCGCCCTCCGTTGTTGTTGGAGGGCGACTGCCTCCAACTGCCCAGTAGCGTCCTTCACGAGCCTCCTCCACTGAGGCCGATCTTGACACCGCTGGTACCAGTCATCGGCAAGTCCACTCAGCTCCACGTCCTCCTGTACCACATCACTCCATCTCTTCTCTAGCCCGTGCCGCGCCCGTTTAGCCCCCTCGATCCGGCCGAACAAAAGCTGTTTAGGCATGCGGTGGCTGGGCATGCGGGCTACATGACCCAGCCAACGCAGCCTTGCCTGCCGGAGGAGCTCACTGATGGGACTTTGCCCATATCTTTCAAGGACTTGTGAGCTCCTCACACAATCCAGCCTGGTTAAACCCAGGATGGATCGTAGGCAGGCCAGCCTAAATGTTTCCAACCGGCGAAGATGCTCCACTAGGGGGGTCCACGTTTCGCAAGCGTAGAGAAGGGAGGGAATGACCGTGGCCGAGAAGACCTGAAGCTTCGTGCGGAGCGACAGACCAGGTAGCTTCCACACAGCGTTACGCAACCGATGAAAAGATATTGCCGCTCGACTGATTCGGAGTGAGACCTCTGCTGATAAACTGGAGCCGGTCATGAGCACACTGCCCAGGTACGGGAAACTCTCTACTCTCTCCACAACTGCCCCATCACCGATTGGGAGTTGTGGGGGCGGAGTGCCCGATGGTACAAAATACCCAGGCAGGTGCTTAGTTTTGGTGGGGCTGATGGTAAGGCCCCACCTCTTAGTGGCACACTCCAGTCTCAGCAGCAGCGTCTCCAACTCCTCTTCTGAATGAGCAGCTATTACCAAATCATCGGCATACATAACGTGGTTGACCAATAGGGAGCCATCCCTTGATCGCACCCGGGCGTCGATCAGCCTCCCATTATATCTGTACCAAATGGTAATTCCCCCGGTACAGCTATTGAAGGCTTCACGAACTACGCAGTCGAAATAGATGTTAAATAATGTGGGAGCCAGAGGACATCCCTGTCGCACCCCAAGGTGTACAGGGAAAGGCTCCGACTCCCGGCCACGTAGTTTTACCCGGGCCCGCTCACCATCATGAAGGTCCTTAATGATCGTGAGCAGAGGGTCAGGGACTCCGAAAGCACGAAGAACAACCCAGAGCCCAGTCCTACTGATGGTATCATAGGCCTTGACCAGGTCAATAAAGCAGAGATGTAGGTCTTTTTGGAATTCCCTACACCTCTGCTGTAGCAGACGGACAGAAAATATACCATCACCACCACCACCACCATCACCATCACCACCACCATCACCACCACCATCACCACCACCATCACCACCACCATCACCACCACCATCACCATCACCACCACCATCACCATCACCACCATCATCACCACCACTACCATCACCACCACCATCACCACCATCACCACCATCACCATCACCACCATCACCACCACCATCACCACCACCACCACCATCACCACCATCACTACCACCACCACCATCACCACCACCATCACCACCACCATCACCATCACCACCACCATCACCACCACCATCACCACCACCATCACCACCATCACCACCACCACCACCATCACCACCATCACCACCACCATCACCACCACCACCACCATCACCACCATCACTACCACTACCACCATCACCACCACCATCACCACCACCATCACCATCACCACCACCACCATCACCACCATCACTACCACCACCACCATCACCACCACCATCACCACCACCATCACCATCACCATCACCACCACCATCACCACCACCATCACCACCATCACCACCACCATCACCATCACCACCACCATCACTACCACCTACAGCTTTAGGTCTCCCGCTTCGTGGCTGACCCCGGGGTCCCCCTCCAATGGGTGTCTCGGAACCCAACCCTCCTCCACGCTGCGCACGCGTCCCACCCATCGGAACCTCGGTGTTCTTTATCATTCCATCCACAGCCCCTTCCTGCCGCGTTCTATTGCGACCACCAAGTTGTTGACCCAATGACGGAACGACGTTCGGGATGGCAGAGATTCGTGAAACTCAAGATGGCCAAGAGATGGCCGCACGGCATGTGGACCCGTGAACACGTCTGTGCAGACATTTGAGTTGTATCTCCTCGTATGCGTGGCGGGCTTTCACCGGGTACTCGGGTTTCCTCCCGCATGATGTAAAACACTCCTTTTATATATATATATAAAAATAACATAAGGATTTGGTAAAACATCCCATTGTAATTAATCGGTAAAGGTACAGCCAGTGGCATAGTAACTACATTGTCAGCTCAGGGGGTGCGGAAATCCGTCAGGTGGGGCCCCAATATTCGATTTGTCTCCGACGGTTATAATATTTCGCAACTCCTCTTGACCGAATCGCATCATCGGCGCTCACGATCACGACAATTGAACGCCGCAGGGGCGCTCCGTCTTCGCAAAATGCAGCCACTCCGGATTCATAGTAGTAGTACCTCTTTGCAATATCACGTTACCGGTATAATAACATGTTAATAAAACGGAGAAGATGAATGAAAGCATTTTCATTAATAAAAAAATACACTGAAACCTCGTTTTAAATAAATTGATTAAAACAAATCTCCGATGTGTGTGTCAAGGGGGCCCCAAACTCGCAGCTTTGGTCCTGGGGAGGCGCCCAGGCACCTTCGCGCTCGTCACGCCCCTGGGCGCGGCCCTGCAATCGCTTGCTCACGCCACTGCTGTCGAAGGCCCACCCCATCGATGGAGATTCAGAGAGCACCATTCCATGGGATTGGTCTCCTCTTCCACGCTACCAAGACATATTGGAAGAGGTGGGTGTATCCACACTTTACCCCACCGCGCGCGGCCTCACTGCGGTTGTACCCAATTACACTGCAGCGTGGGCACGCGGCCGGGGACATTTCAGAAACGTTTCCCGCGCCGGGAGATGGAATCGAAACGGCCACCTCTCTGGATTGATCCGCAGGGTGCAGTGGTGCTGTGAACCGTTGTTGCGTAACGACTGCGTCCCAGCGGAGTGAGGCCCCCGCCTGGTTGATAGAGAGCCGTCCTCGCGTCGTCAACAAAAGCCAGCAAATGCCACCGTCGTTCCACCTCCCTCGTGGCGGAGTCGAGAGATTCCGAGTCTTCGTTTTGAAAACACGGGTCGGCCCTAACCCTTGTAACCCCAGCCCCGGGGCGCGTGTTTTGCACCGCGCCACGTAAATGTTTACTCGAAACATCAGCGGGCGCAGCGAATAACAAATGTCCGTGTTTAGCCCCCCCCCCCCCAACAGTGGCATAGTTAACCCCGGGATCGTTTCCATGGCCACGGCGGTGTATCGCTACAAAGGGCCCGCTCGTGTTTCGCGTCAATTGGTCGCGATCGTTTGCCTGATGTGGTTGAACCTCATGAGGTTAACATCAATAACAATAATAATAACAGGAATATCGCAAAATGGAATACGCCGTTTTTGTTTATCAGCCGAAAAAGTGAAAGTCCCTCCGCGCTTGAGTGAGCGTGGGATGACGCTCATTCCCCAAGAGGGTACTCTCAGTCGGGAGTGGAAATTCTACGTTCCTATGACAGGGACCAAACTATTCTAAAACGGGGTGTTTCGTGTGAACGTTGGCGCAGTGGGTCTCGCGGACTGCGATACATGTCGGCAGGCCAACCGACTTGAATTCCCGACCGGGGCAAAAAAACAGTGGCGAGTGAAATCTGAGCTGCTCCCCCCCCCCTACCCCCCGTTACCCCCCTCCCCTCTCACCGTTATCATCAAACAATCCCCATGCTCAAAACACGTGGGGAGTTCTTGACTCTGTGAATGAGTAATGTTATGAATCGTCGTCGTCGTCGTTGTTGTTGTCTTCATTCGAGACGAGGGCGACTGCGGTGTTCACGAGCGGCAGGGGACCCCGTGGGGGGACCGCGGCACGCGCTGTGCCGCGGTCCGTGTGCGGACTTTGCGCAACGGACGTCCCCCCCTCCCCCCTCCCCCTCCAACCCCCCCAAACTCCCCCCTCCAACCCCCCCCCCCCAAATCTCCCCCCCCCCCTCCAACCCCCCCCCCCCCCCCACCAAACTCCCTCTTTTCCGCCGCCAAGATGACCCAGAGTTCAGGACGAGTCAATACTTTTTGATCTGTAGGTTACAGAGGTGAGCACAGAGAACAAGGGCGTGAGTTCACGGGCACGAGTTCACTGGGTGAGTTCACGAGGTTTGTTCACCAGGTGAGTTCACCAGGTGGGTTCACCAGGTGGGTTCACAGGGTGAGTTCACGGGGTGTGTTCACGGGGTGTGTTCATCATGTGAGTCCACCGTGTGAGTGCGTGATGTTTGTTCACCAGGTGAGTTCGCGGGGTGTGTTCACCAGGTGAGTTCACGGGGTGAGTTCACGGGGTGTGTTCATCATGTGAGTCCACCGTGTGAGTGCGTGATGTTTGTTCACCAGGTGAGTTCGCGGGGTGTGTTCACCAGGTGAGTTCACTGGGTGTGTTCACGGGATATGCTCACCAGGTAGTGATATACATCTTGTATTTTGTCTTAAGCCCTGAGGTATGCGAGCTGCTAACATGCGAACTCAAGGGTCGACGAGGCCTTTGATGGGACACGCAAAGCGTGGGCAATTCACGCGAGGCTTCGGAAACAACTGTGATGGGGCGTGAGTGAGTCGTCGTCCTCACGCGTAACACAGGTGCGCCATTGCGTCAGGTACGCCGAGCATCGCGCAACGAGGGGGCGG
Source organism: Lampetra planeri (assembly GCF_965212315.1). Taxonomy (NCBI): domain Eukaryota; kingdom Metazoa; phylum Chordata; class Hyperoartia; order Petromyzontiformes; family Petromyzontidae; genus Lampetra; species Lampetra planeri. The sequence continues at coordinate 1,034,528 of NC_136118.1, read as the reverse complement.
GGGGAGTGGATAAGAAGGGCGGTGGGTGAGGAAGGGGGCAGGTGAATAGGGGGATGGATGAGGAGAGGGGTTGGTACCAGCGATGTCAAGATCGGCGTCTGTGGAGGAGGTTCATGAAGGACGCTGCTGCTACTGGGCATTTCTTTAGGGAGTCGCCCTCCAGCAACAGCGGAGGGCGGAGGAGCAACACTCACAACAACGAGCGGAACGCCGGGCGGCTAAAACGCGGTGGTGAGCACGGGCGGTGCATCTGCCAGTCATCTCAGTCAGTTAACCAATGGCATCTGGGTTTGTGCCGTTACCTCCTGTCAAGCGAGCCTTCGACACTTCGCGGGGCCTCAAGGTGCACTTAGCCTGGCACAAGCGCCGTGACGACGACACCGCCACTAAGTGACGAACGTCGGTTGTTGTTTTTCGTTTGGGCGATGAGGGGGATGAGGGGGATGAGGGGGATGGGTAAAGAGTGGGTGGGGGGAGGTCAGTGGGTGAGGAGGTGGGGGAGGGGTAATTTAATTAATCACTTGGTGAGATCCTCCTCACTCTGAGGGCCAGATCTGTGTACAGCGCCGTACAACTGCGACTTACAAAGCGTCGCGATGCGACCGCATGCAGCCTCCATGCCTCTCTCTCTCTCCCTGCAGCGAGCGAGAGGCGCGCACGTTTACACCGCGGCGAAGAGCGAGCCATTGCCTCGCCTGCTGCGCTGCTTGCGTTACGTGTAGCAAAGCGCTGGGGAATGAGATTACTTTTTTGCCGCGCAGATCCAAGACGTTGGCACCGATGGGCATTGTCAGCCTTAGGCAGAGGGGATAAGGGGCAGGACTTGCAAGGATGAATGGGAGGCGGCGGCCTATCTTGATGAGCGGGCTGAGAACCACGTCGTTGGTAATCGAGACGTGGGCGCGTTTTCACCCAAACTGTGACGAAGATAAAAAAGCATTCGTGCCATGTCAAAACTCCGACCATGGCAGTGTCTTCATCAAGAGAGATCTGCGAGTCGTGGTCCTCGTCATCGTCAGTTACAAATCTATTCACTTGTGAGTGAAGGTCTTCCAAATCCGTTCTGTTGCAATCTCTCAAGAGCGGGGCTGGAATAAAAAAAAATAGTGAAGATTATTTTTGTGCGCATTTTCGTCTCGGCCTGGTTAGACCAGCGCGACGTGGCCACGCGTCCACCGGCCCGGCATTGAAGGACAAACGCTGCCAACATTCCTTCCTTTTAGGATTATTATTGTGCGTGCGGACAAACCACGGCGGATTACATAAGCTGTGCCCGCGCCGAGCGGCGCGAGCGAGCACCGGTGGTCTCCGAAGTCGCGGTCACGATCCAGTGGTCAGGCAGTCACGGGGCACGTGATGGGAACGGGTGCCCCGACTCGAGGGGCGGGCGGGGGGTGCATGAAGGGGGCTCCTGAAGGTCAGGAGGCGGAGGGGGACGTCGAGGGATGGAAAATGAGACCCGGGGAAGCGGTGGAGGGGGCACGGTGTGGGGCGCTGGGGGGCAGGCAGGAGACGGTGGAATCGGAAGTCGGGTGGGCTTCGAGGGAAGCGGAAAGAGGAAGTGGCGAGGGAGTTGGGATGCGGAGGGGGGGGAGGGGTAAAGTGCAGGTGTGAGGCTGGGAAGGAAGGGGAGTGGGGGGGGCTGACGGGGCGAGCTGGAAGTGGGGGTCTCTTGGCGTTGCTTGGGATCGAGGCCCCCGATGACGCGAGTCGCGCTGTCTCACGGCCACTGCGTCCTCGAGGACGTGGAGAGACGCCGAGAGGCAATCTCGCCGCGCCCTCAAGAGAGCACCGGGGAGTCGCGACGTATCGAACGCGAACGCACCTCGAGCCTCCGCGCGGAAACATTGCGACTGTTTAGTTTACAGAGATAGGAAATCAGTGATAGACAGAGAGGAGGTGGGGTGCGGGGAGAGTCTACCGGCGTGGAGAAGAACAAGCGACCTCCTCTTGGAGTGAACATTGTCCCCAGGGATTTCACACACACACACACACACGGGGCAATGGCGTGAGAGGAGCCACCGGAGGGAATTGAGTATTCGGGAATTTTAGATCATCGGCAGATTGGCGAACGGAGTTCGGGGGGAATCCATAAGAGCAGAGAGTTGCACGAGTGGAGGCAGGGTGCCATCAACGCGTGGACGACGTTCCCAGTGGCAGCTGGGGTTCGAGATTCGAGGGCCCGCGGAGATTAGACGCGACTAGAGAGAGGTGAGGGTCGATCAGCAACTCCAGAGATACGGGGAGCTGCCGTGCTGCCACGGTGAGCACAGTCGACTTGCAAAGGCAGAGGTCGGTTCAATTTCCCGGCGCGGCAGCTGAGACAGAAGGGGAAAGTTTCTTAAACAGCCCTCCTCGCCCCCACCAACCCCGATCTCCGCCACCTCTTTACACACGGAAAAAGAAATGGGTTCACCACAGGTAGTCGATGGGCAGGTGACGTGTGGGTAGGTGAAAGTGTGGGCACACCCATCTCTTCCAATATGTCCGTTCAGCGTGAAATAGTAGACTATCCTCTAGACAGCTGTCTAGAGCTCCGTCTGTTGCAGGCTCTTCCGCCGGCAGTGGCGCGAGCAAGCGCTTGCAGGGCTGCGCCTTAACCTTGAGATGTTTTTTCCATCACCACCATCTACGAGCACGCGCACAGCGGTTGGGACGTTTTGGACCGTGCTCTGACGGAAGATGAGGTGGGTTAATGCGTGGGTGATTGGTGGCGGTGGCGGATGATCCACACGTGAGCGCTCGTGGTGGGTAGCGGCAGTGTAGCGGTTAGCGCTGCGCTACGAACCTGGCGACCCGGGTCCGATTCCCGCTCACGGCCAACACCGGTGACAATTATCTGAACCTGCTCCTGGGCCTCCCCTAGGTCGACTCAGCCTCAAATTAGTACTTTGGTGCAGCGGCGTGTAAACATCGCCACTGGAGAGACAAAGGCGGTCGGGCGTGGTGCTGGCCCCACCCCCTCGTGTACCTTTGCGGCCTTCATAGGTGCTCGCTAACAGCACATGCCCCTACAGTCTGTTACAGGCTATACGGGGGATCTTTGTCTTATTTTGCTGGCGGCACTGGCGGTGGTTGTAACACACCCGAGTGCTGGTGCTGGTGTTTGGTAGGTATGCACCAGAGTATTATGTGTGGGGTAGCTAAGGTGGGGGGGTTAGGAGGGGGGGGTGAGGAGGGGGCTGGGTGAGGAGTGAGTGGGTAAGGAGGGGGGTGGGGGGCTTGAGGAGGGGGTTGGGTGAGGAGGGGGGGGGGTGAGGAGGGGGCTGGGTGAGGAGTGAGTGGGTAAGGGGGGGGTGAGGAGATAGATGGGTAAGGAGTGAGTGGGTAAGGAGGGAGAGGGGGGGTTGAGGAGGGGGCTGGGTGAGGAGGGGAGGTGAGGAGGATGCTGGGTAAGGAGTGAGTGGGTAAGGAGGGGGGGGGGGGTGAGGAGGGGGTTGGGGGGGTGATTCGATGGTGTTGTTCCCTGGAGGTTTTTGTCGCGACTCGGGGCGGCTGCGGTGGGAAGTTGATGCCACAAAATATTTTATATTCTTTGGGTCTTTCGGTAAAGTCGCGTTTTTCTTTGAACCTATTTACAGAAAGACCCAAAGAATATGAATTCCTGCAGTCACGCAAGCTTTAAGTAAAAATATTTTATATTTTAGTTGTTGGAGGCAGCGATGGAGGGATGAGGGGGGAAGGGGGGGGGGGGCTAGCGTAAATGATTTGCGAGCTCCTTGGGCTCCACACGCGGCGTTGGACATCTGTGAAAAAGAGCTTTACAGCTCATCGGATTCCTCCAGTCTAAATACACATTCTGATTCTGTCCCCTCAACCCAGTAGCGTTTGACTCTTTGCTACGGCAAAGACGCGATCGAGGTCAGTCGACAATCAATAGCAAGAACTCTCCACGCCCCCACCCATACCTGCCCCCCCCCCCGCGCCCTGTCGTCTCACTCTGCTCCCCTCCGCGCACTCTCTGCTGCAGCAACCGACGCCTCCGTCTGTCGAAGCTCTCAGCCAATGTGTTGCTCAGCGGGAGGTCGCTCCTTCTCCTCTGCTGCCCTCTTGGTTTGGAGATCCCCCCTCCCCCCCCGGCCTTTCGTAGTCTGGACTCTCTGCCCCTCCTCGAAGGGGACCAGTCTCAAGACCTTCCCCTCTGACTACGACCGTCTATTATAATGCCGTATTCAAGCATTGCATCTACTATGCATGTGTGTGCGTCCGTGTTTTCCATGCTGCACCTGGAGACGCAAGCGTGTCTGGACGCTATACAACTCCACATTGTCATCGTGATGTGGACGAGAGTGACCGAGTGGTGTTCATCAGAATGATCATGGGCGACTACTTAGAATGGTATCTCTCCCCGCCCCCTTCTCCATCTCGTAGTAACATACACGGCGGCGAGGTTGAGTGTTTTCATGAAGAGGGCAACCTCAGCTTGAATGTCGACATCTCTTTGAGGCTCGCGCTAAGCACTCACGCGCTCACGCGCCCGAGTCGCACGATCACGCTAACACAGGCACCGGAAAACAAAATCATAACAAACGCGGTTTTTTTCGAATGTCATAAAAAAAAATCTCAACATTTCAAAATCCGCAATGCCACCACGTGGTGTGCACGAGACGGCGGTCCTCCATCAATGACGTCACGAAGCAGTCCTGGAGGAGCCGCGAAGCTGCCGACCCCCCTGCTCGAGCCGGCGACTCACGTGGACGTGAGCCGTGGGGGGCACCTCGCTACCTCGGGGGGGGGGGGGGTGGAGGGGGGTGGGTGGAGGGGGGGTGGAGTGGGTGGAGGGGGGGTGGTGGAGGGGGTGGAGTTGGGGATGGAGGGGGGTGGGGGTGGAGGGGGGGATGGAGGGGGTGGGGTGTAGGGGGGATAGGGGGTGGAGGGGGTGGGGGTGGAGGGGGGATGGAGGTGGTGGGGTGGAGAGGGGGTAGGGGGTGGGGGTGGAGGGGGGATGGTGGGGTGTAGGGGGGGATAGGGGGTGGAGTATGGAGGGGTGGAGGGGGTGGGGGTGGAAGGGGGGAGAGGGTGGGGGTAGATAGGGGGATGGAGGGGGTGGGGGTGGAGGGGGGATGGAGGTGGTGGGGTGGAGAGGGGGTAGGGGGTGGGGGTGGAGGGGGAGTGGAGGGGTGGAGGGGGTGGAGGGGGGGATGGAGGGGGTGGAGGGGGTGGAGGGGTGGAGGGGTGGAGGGAGGGGGTGTGCTCGTGCAACCGCGCACGTTCGCGCCGCCGTGGCGACGTCCTCCGCGGGCGACGTTGCGGTTCGAAAGCGAGTGGGGGGGGGGCACCCCGAGGACCCCGCCCTCGACGATGACGACGCCGCCCGGGGGGCCACGGATTCTGATGCAACCGTTGCGTCGAGGGCGGCGCCGCGAGTTGTCACTGAGGGGACGGAGGGCGGGGCGGGCGGGCGGGGGGGGAGCCTGACGATCGCGTGCTGGGGACCGCGGCGCGGTGACCTCCGTGGCGCGAGAGGAACGATTCGCTGCCGCGTCGCGGGTCGCTCGCGTCTCAAGGGCGCCGCTCACACCGAGGCTGGCGGGGGCTGTGTTCGCCGAGTGGGGAGCGCGAGGGCAAGGGGCGCCCAGGGGGTTTTGTTTTTGTTTTTCTGGGTATTTTAGTTTGTTTTGGGGCTTCAGCGGCGGGAGGGGACTAGGAGGCGTCGGACGCGCGCGGGGGAGAAAGGTGGCGAGTTCAATTCGGCTTCACCAGGCCGACGACTCGCGTGACGAGAGGCAGTCGTGGCGTTTTGATGGGGGCTCGATAGAGCGGAAAGTGAATATTTCGACGATGGAGGCAGCATGCGGGAAGGTGAGGCCGCCCATTGAGGTTGAGCGGGGGGGGGGGGTTAACTGGGAGTCGTTATCATTATCACCGCGTGAGATCGATCAATCAATGTTTGAGTCACAATCAGAACACAAACAAGGCAGTAACGCACCAGCACACATAACAAACCCCCGCCTTCAGCATGAGCACTGCATCACTGCGCACACACGTGACGAAACTGAGCTAGTTACCTGTTTCAGAAGCGACCTCGCACGGGTGGCTAGGTATGGTGCGAAATAAGTTCAAAATGATAGCTCAACCAAGTGGCTTATTGTGTGGAAATGTATCGCAGCCAAAGACTCAAAAACGCACGTTTGTAAATGTGGAGGGGAAAACCGGAGGACCCGGAGAAAAATCTACGCGACCACGGGTAGAGAGGCGTGCAAGCTCCAACTATACAGGCGTCACCGTCGGGATCGAATCAACGACCTCCTGTATACCAGGCGAGGTAGTTAACATCTCGCCAATGTGGCGCGCTCAATCAAAACACAAAACGCACAAAAACAAACTCCCCCCCTCTACAATGAGCTCACCGCGTACACCTATGTGACAGGCTAACGTTTCGGGCAGTGGCCCTAAGTCAGTACTAAGAAGGTGGAAATATTTACTGACTTGGAGACGGCGACGGAACTTCACGGTAATGTGCCTTGAAGAAACTAGGAAGCCTCAGGACTTTTTAAGAAAGGGCACATGCGGGCAGTGTTGAGTTCTCAATGAACAGATATTCACAATGACTTTATTCATACTAACACCTGCCCCTATTCCTACCCCTCGTCATAGCCACACTAACCCACGTGACCCTATTCCTACCCCTCGTCATAGCCACACTAACCCACGTGACCCTATTCCTACCCCTCACCATATCCACACTAACCCACGTGACCCTATTCCTACCCCTCACCATATCCACACTAACCCACCAAATCCTACCTCTCACAGTATCCACTCCAGTCTACTGGACCCTATCGTCAGCCGTACCACTGACCCTAGCCCTAAACCTATCCCCAAACTCGCGTGCTCTACCCGAGCACCCTGTGAGCGGTGTGTTCACTCGTCACGTCAAGCGTCCACAGGACTACGGTGCTGAGGGCCACGCCGTGCACACCCCCCCCCCCCCCAGGGTCACACTCCCTCCTCCTCCTCCTGCTCCTCAATCCCAGCCCAGGGGCCCCGCGTGCGCGTGGACAGGCTGGCAGTAAACCGATCCCAGGCGGCACGGGGTCCTGCCTGAGCACTGGGACCCCCGCCTTCCCACATTTATCCTCCGCCCCTCACCCCCCTGAGCAAGGAGTCGGGTCCCATGGACTGGGCGATGTTCGAGTGGCCCCGCAAATTCGTGCCGCGGGGGTTCCTGGCGCAGAGAGCGTTGAGCAGGACGCGCCGCGCGCCGCTATTTATATCCCGCGGAAGGAAGATCGTCTTACGCCGGGCAGCAGCAACATCTAATAATATTGATGACGACGAGGACGATCGTGATGAAGATTGTGATCATCATCATCATGATGTATACGCTTCTAAACATTATCATGGGTGGTTTTCATTATCATCACCGTCAGGATCGTTATCAGCTGCTGCTGCACGCGTGAATCCACGTCCTCGCTCCTCGCTTCACGCGTTCATTCATTGGGTCGCCCGCGCGGTGTCGCGTCTCACCAAGGTAAACCGGAGCCGCGCATGTCAGGTCGGCCGTGGAGGGGAGGTAGGACGGAGGGGAGGGGAGGGAGCAGGGAGATTGTCCACTTCGTTACTTCCCTCCTCCCTCCCGCCTCTCCTTACCCCTCCCCGCAAAGAGGCTGCATCTATCTGTAGCAGTCTCGACGGCGTCGCGGACCCTCCGCTCGCTCGCTCGCTCTCTCTCTGCCAAGACGCCGCTGCGACCCCACAGCCGCACGGCCGCGTTGGCCACCCGGCGCCTCATCTGCAGTGCGCCGCTCGTGCGCGACAGCCAGCGCCAACAGGAGTCACGGTGAGCGTGCTCTGGGTGTTTGGTGCTGGTGGGGGGTGGGGCACACGGAGGCGGTGTGGTGGTGGTGGTGGTGGGGTGGTGGTGGAAGTGGACCGAGATGGGGATGTGGAGGGGGGGGGTGTCGCGGAGGGGCGGGCCATCGCCCCGCTCTCTCTTCACTCTGAGTGGTCAAACTTGGCCATGGTCGGGGGCCCACCGCCCCTGGGGCCGCAGTATAAAATCGGGGCCCACCTGCTCGCCGCAGTCCTTTTCGTTCCGAGGCGTGTGAGCTTTTGAGTAGCGGCCGCGAGTGTTGCAGCGCGCAGTGCGAGATTCTCACGTCCCGGAACGCCTTCCGAGCGGAGAAACAAACCATGGGGTTTGCATCCCGTGCCCGCCTCTTGTTGCTGCTCGTCGCCTGTCTGCACGCCACGGCGCCTTCGCCGGCCACCGCGCACCCGGCGGACGGAGCGGCCGAGAAAGACGGCGGTGCGGGCAGCCTCCCCAAAACGCGTCTCTCCATGCAGGGCGCAGGTAACCCCCCCCCACCCCCCGCTCGCACCGCACATCCATTCGACGCGACGCACGCTCACTCGTCCATCCCCGCACGTCGAGCCTCACAGACACCACCGCTCATGTCGACACTCAGCCACCACTTGCATCCCTCGGGAAGACGCACTCGCGCGTGAGGCCACAGCAATGTCACGAGTCTCGGAGCCACGAGTCCAGGGTGATGGTTGATCGCGAGAACGCCGACAGGTGCCGCGGCGGAGATGCGCGCCCCGCGTTCACGCGTTCAGCGCCGACCTCCGTTTGCGTTTAAACTCTTCAAGTGCGCAACTGCGGCGGTTAACGAGCTGGGAAGCCGCGCTCACTCCCACGCACGCGCGTTATAAAGCACGCGCGCTCATCTCGCTGGCATGCATACATAACATATAGAATTAACAAAATATTTTTTTATCATGTGGTCGCCAATCTCGCCCCAGAACTACACAGAGCTGGGCAGTGTGTTGAGTGTCCTCGCAATTGGCAGAGGAGGTTTTTGTTGTTGTATTCGTATAAAAAGCACGTGTCGTCGGGAACTCGGAGGGGCGAACATTATTATTATCTGGGCACAGCCAAACACAACCTAACGGACTACTCACTGTAGACTCGCTGAAAATATTAACGGGGGCTTAGGAACGTACATGGGAGTCAGGAGACGCTTGCTCAAGTCACCGTGGAGGTGTTGCATCACCTTCCCATCTGTACAATTGTGTGGATGTGCGGAATGTAAACAGAGCCCAGGTTAGCCGTGGGAATCCCCGCACCGCCAGTGGGACATGCAAATACCGCGCGGAGCTGTCATAACCACACGAGCGAGCCGAGTGATGGATTCACACAAAGAGCTGCGGGTGATATTCCATCCCGTGACACTCACTCACTCAGAACCCCCCCCCCATGCACGTGGTTCCTAAAGGAATTTGTAGCGTCCATCCTAATGGGGTTTATGGTGAGTGGCTCTCAACATTGTAGTGTATGGCAGGGTCCCAATCAAAATCACTGCTCCCCCACCCCCACCCCCGCGCGCTCCCCTAACCCCAGGGGACAGCGGGACCACGCGTGTGGAAGCTCAGGGCTTAAGTTAAACCAACTGAGATGGGCACCTGCCACGTGCAAGTGAGAAACTCTGCTATGTGAGAGGCGAGGGGTGTCGGTGGGGGGGTTGGTGTTTTATGCCCCCGAGGCGAGGTCATTCTTCGTCCCCTGCAGTTTACCCTCCGCTTCGCCAGTGCCCTCTTAAGTGAACGATCCCACGTGCGCCACGCGCCCTGGGCGAGGGAGTGTGGAGGACGGGGGGGTCTTATCGTCACGAACCTCGTGGGAGGTGGGGGGGTAGACGACGTGAGGGTAGGGGGTGAGTGGCGATAGAAACGACCTTAATTTCGTGTTTATCTGGTTAAAGATAATGGGCGTCATTTGGGTTATTTTGTGAAGTTAGTTTGGTGGAGGGATGGTTTTCGGGACGGGGTGGGCTCAGTGGGTCTTCTGACCATCGCTGGAAGGGACAGTGAATGGTCAATGGGCGAGACTTGTGGCGGAATGTCAGAAGGAGCAACACGGCTTGCGATGACGAACAGCGATGGCATGGGGATACTTTCATCCAGCAGTGGATAGAGCATGGCTCGTGATGGTGGTGGTGATGATGATGAGGGGCTACGTGGAGCGCGTGCACGCCCATCACGGGGCGCGCGCGTGTGGTGGTGGTGGCGGAGGGGGAGGGATGGGGGGGGGGACGCGGAATGCGCGTGCGCATCACGCGCTGTGTGCGGGGTCACGGGGTCAGGTCGCGCCTCTAAAGATACCCGGGGCCAGTTCTCACACTCGTTCTCGAACACTCCTTCACTAACACTCCAACGGACTCGTTAACATCAACTCCTTACTAACACATCCCTTCACTGACACCGCTCCTCACCAACTGCTCACTAGGCGCGTGACAATTCCAGCGATTGTGTAATGCCCTTAAACTCGAGGACCCGGTCACGACCGGGTCTCCACGTCCGTTCTAAGCTCGCCCTCTCTTCACCACGGCGACACGACGGATGGCGAGGGCCTAGCGCCCCCAGCGGGCAATCAGCGACTGACGCGGCAGGCGCAGCTCGTGACAGAGGCCCGTGTCACGGTCTGGCCCAACGCCGTGTAGCTCGCGATGGCGGCTGCCGCTGCTGCTGCTCGCGGCATCTAAAAGTATCTCCGTCGTCGACGAGAGTGGCGACGATTGCGGTTGATAGAACCGCCGCCCTCCTATGCGCCGGGCGTCTCAGAGTGCTGCTACGCTTCGCATATCATCTCAACACGTGGGAGAAGGGGCACCCCCAGGGGCAGCTGTCTGTCCCCGTGTGGGCGCGAGGTGTCTCAGCAAGGAACTGCATTACCTCCTCCCACCTTCCCCTCTCCACCACTGCAGCCAATACCGATACTGCTCGCACTAAAATAATCGATCCCATAGCAGTAGGAGGCACCGAGTTGTCCTACAAATTGACTAACCACCCCACCCCCCATCGAGGTCGACTGCGCATCGCGGCGCGTCGCCGATACGTCCACACACCCAGCCGAGCCGTGGCCGCACCGTGAGCGCGGGGTTCGTGGAGCGGCTGCTCCGGAGGGACGAGGCGACACGCGGCGCGGGGTGGCCAAGCGGCTTCAGCTCGACTCTACTAAACGATTAAACGATGTGTTATTTTTACCAGGTGAGGCCCACCTGAGCTATGTAGTTCTTCATTTTTTTTTTATCAGAAGCGACCTGGTGACAAATGATAGCTCAACGAAGTGTCTCATCGCGTGGAAGTTTACAGCAGCCAAATACTCTTAACGCGTGTTTCTAAATGTGTGTGTGTGTGTGGGGGGGGGTAAACCGGAGGACCCGGAGAAAAAATCCACGCGACCATGGTAAAAGAGACACCGCAAACTCCAAATATACAGCAGGCGTCAGGGTAGGGATCGAACCCACGCGCTCTTGTATAGCAGGCGAGGTAGTCAACATCTCCCCACCGCATCATCGCTGCCAAGGTGCTCACCAAGGCCCCCCACGGAGCAGGTGCCCTGGCGATGCGTGGCCTTCTGCTGGAACGCGCAGACAATTGTGGCTCCACGGATAACGAATCGCAGGGTGATACCCACGTGTTTTTAAAAAAATCTAATCTAATTATATGTGTATCTAGAGCGCATTCATTTAAGGGGCTTAACATAGCTCACACAACGATGGCAGAATGCAATGATGTAGTAGTTGACACTGGCGTACAAAGATTGAGGAATGAATGACAGCGATAAAGGGTATGTAAGGAAGGGGAGGGGAGGGACGGGAAAGATTGGAGGGGCGAGGGAGGGAAGAGGGAGGGAATGGGCGATGGAGAACAGGAGAGGCTTTAAGATGGGGCGGAAGGAGGTTCATGTACAGGGACAGTGCTGAGTCTGTGGGCAGTGTTGAGGCTCCCTCACCCACTCGCCTCCCTCACCCACTCGACTCCCTCACCCACTCGCCTCCCTCACCCACTCGCCTCCCTCACCCACTCGCCTCCCTCACCCACTCGCCTCCCTCACCCACTCGCCTCCCTCACCCACTCGCCTCCCTCACCCACTCGCCTCCCTCACCCACTCGCCTCCCTCACCCACTCGCCTCCCTCACCCACTCGCCTTCCTCACCCACACGCCTCCCTCACCCACTCGCCTCCCTCACCGACTCGCCTCCCTCACCCACTCGCCTCCCTCACCCACTCGCCTCCCTCACCCACTCGCCTCCCTCACCCACACGCCTCCCTCACCCACTCGCCTCCCTCACCGACTCGCCTCCCTCACCCACTCGCCTCCCTCACCGACTCGCCTCCCTCACCCACTCGCCTCCCTCACCCACTCGCCTCCCTCACCCACTCGCCTCCCTCACCCACTCGCCTCCCTCACCCACACGCCTCCCTCACCCACTCGCCTCCCTCACCGACTCGCCTCCCTCACCCACTCGCCTCCCTCACCCACTCGCCTCCCTCACCCACTCGCCTCCCTCACCCACTCGCCTCCCTCACCCACTCGCCTCCCTCACCCTCTCGCCTCACCCACTCGCCTCCCGATCCCCCGTGGGGGGCTTCGCAAGGCATGCGCCTCACGCGGACTCGGGCGGTGTCCGAGGCGAACTCGTCAAGTACAGCAGCAGCAGTAGCAGCAGCAGTAGCAGCAGCAGCAGTAGCAGGAGCAGCAGCAGCGGCAGCAGCAGCAGCAGCGGCGGCGGTGGCATCACCGCGTGGGGCAGCGTGCACTTGGTGACTCCAATTCCAAAAACTGGCGCCTATTACGGGAGCAGCAGATCTCAGGTCGATATCCGTTACAGCGGTCATCTCGCGACCCGTCTTCCGAGACTGCATTCTGCTGATCATATCTAGGTCAGTCCATCAGGACGAGTTCAGTTTTAAAGCCGACACTGGCAGCACCACATGCGCGCCTATAAATATCACAGACTGTTGGCAAAGCGCTGGGGCATAACAGATGCGTTAGGTGCCTCCCAATAGACGCGCCCAAGGCGTTCCACACCGTCGGACCCACCTCGCGCTTAAAGAGAAACTCTGGCACTGCAAGCTACCCACGGAGAGACACATGCTCTCTGCCTGCCTGGTTCGTTTCGTCTCTCACCGACCGCACGCAATCGGTGTCCACCAGCCAGAGGGATTGGAGGACGGTGCAGCGAGCGATCCGTTCAGCGGCCCCAGCGTGACCATGATGCGGACAGCGCACAGCTCACGCCCAGAGACTCCACGAATGCATCCTCTCGACATGGGGATGGATGATGCCGCGCTCCTGGTTTCTGATGTCAACCTTGAACTCTCCCCATGCTCTCCACTTACTCTCCACGCTCTCATTCACACTCCTCCTCCTCTCCTTCACGCTCTCCCGTTGCTCACCCCGCGCTCTCTTCTTCTTCTCTTCGCATCTCCTCCTCCCCCCCCCTCTCTTCTCCCTCTCCCTGTGCTCACGTCTTACTCCCATCGCGCTAACTCACGCTCTCCTTGACGCTCCCCCTGACGCTCTCCCCTCCACCACGAGGCCGCGTTTCCCCGCAGCACAGCGCTTTCTGAACCACGAGCCGGGGGACGCGAGTGAGGGGTGGTGGAGGGTGAGCAGCAGGTGGATTTTAATCGAATCGCCTGCCAGAAATGCGTCTCGGGGGGGGGGGGGCATCTGATTGTGACGTGGTGTTACGTATCATATGGCTGTAACAACACGCAGAGGTGTGCCGCATTGCAGGTGCAAGAGTCTTCAGCCTAAGCAAGACCACTAGCGCACAAGCACTGGAACTGTGGCCATTGTGTCGTTATATTAAGACAATCGTTGGTCGTCCGGCCTGCACACACGTTTCCGATGAGATGGGTTGTATCATTATTCACAGACGTTAAAGTGTTACATGGGTTTGCGTCTAACTAGAGTTCGTATCCAACCATCTGTCCACCAGCCAGATGGTTGAAGCAAGCCTGACTCGGCTTAATGTTGAAACCGGTTCACAGTTTTTTTGCATAAAACCAATGCCGCCGACAAACACAACCCACAGGAGACCGCGGTGCCCATGGTATAAGCACAGAGACAACATACGGAATTGAGCATCTCGCTTTTAATGTAAACCTGGTCTATTCAAACGTTCCTCTGCCAAGACGCCTCCCCAGTATGGAAGAGTAGACCAAATACCATGTGGAGCTCTCCCTTAGCCAGTGGAGGCCCTCCATTCATCAGTGACATGAGCGAGCAATTGCAGGCATGTTCCCCTTCACCTTCACCCCTTGACCTATTCAATCCTCGTGTCGTGAATCCTGGACTCGTGAAGCCGTGTCTCATCAACCCTCGTGCCATTGGCTCCGGACTCACCGCGCACGCATATCGCCCGTTGTCACTCCAATGCTGGATGAAGGCCTCTCCGCACCTGCCCGGGCCACGGGATATAAATCGCCAGCAATTTTCTGGGCGATTTAGTCGTGGATCGGTCTAATAAACACCACTTTAATAAGCTCTGGTTGAAGCTCCCCTTGTCTAGACAGTCTCGTGGACTTTGATTTCACAAACCCGGTTTGATTCGACTTGGTTTAATCAATTAGGTCTAATCACCAGCGGTAATTGAGAAATTCGGCGGTTATTTCTAGGATCGTCCAGAGGAAGAGGTAGGAAGCGAGCGAAAGAGGTCATTTGTCCTCGGCATCACACAACAAAAAGAGGATCCCACCACGGAGCCCACGTGGAATGTTGCCTCCGGCCTCCCAGATCCCTCGGTGCGGCTGGTGCTCCCCCCCCCCACTGCAAGAACATTGCGGGGGCTGGGCACGTTCGAGTTACAACCTGGAGCACCCAACTCGCAGCGAGGGGCTCACTTGCATTGTCCTTTCGCCGTGGATACGCGGTCGCTTTTGGGAAACACAGGAAGAGGTTTCCAAAACCAATTCTGTGTTTTTTTAAAGAACCCCCCCCCCCAAATTCCCTCCTTATTCCATAAACAATGTTCTCTCACGACACGCGGTAGCGGGCTTTGGGTGGGTCGGGGGGGGGCTGCCGATGAGTTTTGTTTCCTGCGGTTGTCACGCCCCCCCCCCCCCAAACTACACCCCCATAACAAACAGCAGCGCGCTCGCGCAAAACGAAGGACAGGGGTGGGGTGGGGGGAACGAGAAGCAAACGCGGAGGGAAAAATAACCTCCATCTCAGAAACGGCTGCACGACAGAGGTCAATTAGCTAGGCAGGAAGGCCAACGTGTTCTCAACATCGCGCGCCCTCCGATTCACCTTTCGCGTTTATCTGAACTTTGCAGAGCTGCAGTCCCGGGATGGGTGGGTGCAGGAGGAGGTGGGGGGGGGCTCGTCTTATCGTTCAATTAGAGTTCACGGGGCCGTTCTCAACGCAAAACGCGATTCAAAACAAAGAGAGCGTGGGACTCCTGCAGCCCGCAGCACCCTCGCCCTTTTCTTTCCTGTCAAAAAAATCAAAACGTTTGGACGTTGCCATGGCGAGGAGCCCCAATTATCTGCGCGAAGCTTTTCAGCGAAGACGCGGGGTGGTGATAAGGGGGGGGGGTGGTGGGGGCGGTGAGTGGAACGGTGGGGGGGGGGCTGCTTCTGGGGGCCACAGAAGAAAGAAACCCAAACAGAGGCACGCGAGAGACGAGCGGCGCGCAGGAGGCGGCGAGGTTCCACGCGGCCGTGCCACCGCCACCACCCGCGCGCCCCACGGGGATGCGGTGGGACGTCACGTGATGCCACGAGATATCGATGCGTGGCGATGGGATGCCACGCTACCGATGTCGCGACGAAGCGAGTTGGGCTCGAGCTCGCGTCGCCGGTGTGAGGGTTTGAGGGCGATCGTCCTTGAGCACGACAGGGAGTGTGGCGTGGTGTTGGCGCGGTCTCTGTTTGCAGCGCGCTGCGTCTGAGGTGGCTGCGCGAGCGGCGAGCGCTCAGCAAGGCCGCGTGGATGCCGCGTGCATCCACGCACGTGTTCATTGCGAGTGCCGCGTGAAGCCCGTGTGAGAGACGAGTGCGAGCGTTGTGTGTGGGCGAGTGCTGTGAGTGAGCGCTGTGTGTGTGTGTGAGTGCTGTGTGTGAGTGCTGTGAGTGAGCGCTGTGTGTGTGCTGTGTGTGAGTGCTGTGAGTGAACGCTGCGTGTGTGTGGACGCTGCGTGTGTGTGAGCGTTGCGTGTGTGTGAGTGCTGCGTGTGTGAGCGCTGCGTGTGAGTGTTGCGTGTGTGTGAGTGCTGCGTGTGTGAGTGCTGTGTGTGAGTGCTGTGTGTGAGTGTTGCGTGTGTGAGTGCTGTGTGTGTGAGTGCTGTGTGTGAGCGCTGTGTGTGAGTGTTGCGTGTGTGAGTGCTGTGTGTGTGTGAGTGCTGTGTGTGAGCGCTGCGTGTGAGTGTTGCGTGTGTGTGAGTGCTGCGTGTGTGAGTGCTGTGTGTGAGTGCTGTGTGTGAGTGCTGTGTGTGAGTGTTGCGTGTGTGTGAGTGCTGTGTGTGTGTGAGTGCTGTGTGTGTGTGAGTGCTGCGTGTGTGAGCGCTGCGTGTGAGTGTTGCGTGTGTGTGAGTGCTGCGTGTGTGAGTGCTGTGTGTGAGTGCTGTGTGTGAGTGCTGTGTGTGAGTGTTGCGTGTGTGAGTGCTGTGTGTGAGTGCTGTGTGTGTGTGAGTGCTGCGTGTGTGAGTGCTGTGTGTGAGTGCTGTGTGTGTGTGAGTGTTGCGTGTGTGAGTGCTGTGTGTGAGTGCTGTGTGTGTGTGAGTGCTGCGTGTGTGAGCGCTGCGTGTGAGTGTTGCGTGTGTGTGAGTGCTGCGTGTGTGAGTGCTGTGTGTGAGTGCTGTGTGTGTGTGAGTGCTGCGTGTGTGAGTGCTGTGTGTGAGTGCTGTGTGTGAGTGCTGTGTGTGAGTGTTGCGTGTGTGTGAGTGCTGTGTGTGAGTGCTGTGTGTGAGTGTTGCGTGTGTGAGTGCTGTGTGTGTGTGAGTGCTGTGTGTGAGCGCTGCGTGTGAGTGTTGCGTGTGTGTGAGCACTGTGTGTGAGCGATGTGTGTGAGCGCTGCGTGGGAGTGTTGCGTGTGTGTGTGAGTGCTGTGTGTGAGTGCTGTGTGTGTGTGAGTGCTGTGTGTGAGTGCTGTGTGTGTGTGAGTGCTGTGTGTGAGCGCTGTGTGTGAGTGTTGCGTGTGTGTGAGTGCTGTGTGTGTGTGAGTGCTGTGTGTGAGCGCTGCGTGTGTGAGTGCTGTGTGTGAGTGCTGTGTGTGTGTGAGTGCTGTGTGTGTGTGAGTGCTGTGTGTGAGTGCTGCGTGTGTGAGTGCTGTGTGTGAGTGCTGTGTGTGTGTGAGTGCTGTGTGTGAGCGCTGCGTGGGAGTGTTGCGTGTGTGTGAGTGCTGTGTGTGTGTGAATGCTGTGTGTGAGCGCTGTGTGTGAACGCTGCGTGGGAGGTCACCACGGACAGTGTGGCGCCGCTCAGCGCCCTGAGCCCCGAGTCACGAGACTCGGGGCTCGTGCAGCCGACAGTGGCCAGGACCAGACACCACCGATTACATAATCACAGCTCGCAAGCCACTACAGGACGACTGGATACATAATCATCATCAGTTACATCACGCGACGCGCCACTTACAGACCGCACTGACAGACGACTCCTACCCTGTGAGATTTGAACCACTACAACACCGGCGGGGGGGGGAGGGGGCTGGGGGATGGAGATCCACCAATCCCCCATCCGCACGCTCCCTCTGCCTAGGACGAGTAATCGTCATGTAACGCGCATTCATCTATAAAAAGCCTCGCTGGGTCTTGAGGCTTCTTTTGAGGAATTTGAGAGGGGCACGGCGTACCCGGAGAGAAACCGCAGGCATACGCTGGGTTGGGACTTCGTAGAAGTTTCCGCAAGGCCGGTTCCCGAGCCCACTTGCTGTACCTCACTCTCATTTACTGGCCACTTCGCAGCCCCAAACAGCTCTGCGCATTCACAAACGTCGACGCAAACCACCAACCTTCGCCTCCAAAGGCGTCGGATCACAACACTCCCCTCCCGTTACACCAACCCCCACCTCCCCACACGCCACAGCTAATGTTGCCTCTCGCTGTGCCATGTCCACGCGCCGTCGTGACCCCGTGACCCCCGGCAGTGGAGGTTGGCCAGTGTCTGGTGGCGGCTGCGGACGCGGGGTGCGGCGCGTTCGCGTGCCTGGAGAACACCACGTGCGACGGCCCCGGCCTGCAGGCGCTCTGCGCCGAGCTGGTGCGACACGCGGACATGTACGACGTGCAGGTACTACCCCCCCCACACACCTCACCCTCCCCCCGCGACCTCCCTCTCTCCCCAACCTCATCCGCAGCCCCCGCCACTCCCGAGCATTAGGTAGTCTCCGCAGGCACGGGGACGAAGCGCGTCCCTTCACAGGGACCCACCGAGTCACACAGTCACCCATCGACTGTGCGCCCATCGAGTCGCCCGGCCACTCCTCCGCGATCGTCCACCCATCGACTCACTGCGCCTCTGATCGCAGCAGCTCTGGCGGCCACCGATAATATCCCACGGCGTTCCCAGTGGCTGCCCACGCAAGCCCCCCCCCCCTTCAGCGGTCAACCTTGGCGAGCGTCGTTGTTTCGATCCGTAGAGAAGTTCACGCGACGCCGGCTGCCGAGCGATCGAACCCGGGTGCCCTCGGAGCCACGCAATTAGAGCGCGCGGAGTCCCTGCTGCTCTTGACCCCATGTGGACGGCGCGGCTGATCCCTTTATGTTGAAGACCCCCGTGCGGAAAATGACGCCACTCCGGCCCGCTCCAGGCCACGCAGGCACCCCGCGACACCGCGTGTCGTCGGCTCTTCTATGCACGAAGCGTGTTGCGCTCTGGTGTGGGTTGCTGAAATGTTTCGCTGATTTGGAAAACACGGAAACAGACCTTCCCGCACCCCCCACGCTCACCCCCAGCCTCCCCCGTTCCTCCCACCTATGACCGCACGCACGGTCAACACAGAGCACAGAGCCAAATAGCTCCCCCGGCTAACGTGAAACGCACCCAGTCAACACATAGTATAGGCAGCCAAAGCAGAGAGCAGCCAGCCAATGCGTAGTATAGACAGCCAACACATATCACAGCCAGCATACAATATACACACACACAGTCAACACATAGCAGAATCAGCATAAAACACACAGCCAACACATAGTATAGACAGCCAACACATACCACAGCCAGCATATAACACTCACAGCCCTCCTAGCTGCAGAAATGTCCTCCTGCCTCCCGCATGCGCGGCTCTCTAATCCGGACCGTGACGCAGCAGTCGGGATCGCGCGACTCCTTTACCAGCGCGACTCAGGTCACATCGACGAAACGATGATGAATCAATAAAACGCTCATGGATCAATAAGACCCCCATGGACCAATACGACGATCATGGAGGCGATCATTCTGCAGTGGTAGAGCCGTAATCGCTGCCGAGATGCCCAGAGAGGTGTGTGTGTGAGCGTGTGTGTTGGGATGTTTAGAGTTTTTTTTGTATCTCGCAAACTATTTCCCGAGTGAAACCCGAACCCAGCCGCTCTCATAGCGCCAGTTGGCAGCAGCAGCAGCAGTCGCCACAACTCTCAGCACATCCATCGCCACCCCACAGGCCGTGTCGGGGACAGGCGCGGGTGGGGGTGTGATCTAACGTGCCTCGCCTCATTCACTGCTTCGCTCGTGCCATTCGTGATTCCCGGATCGGCAATGGGCGTGGAGGGGCGGGGGTAGCAATTTCAACTCATTCACTCAAATGGATCGTGTTCCGTCCGGTGCTTGGTGGCAGCTGCTTAGGGAGGAATTCGTTCGTTGATCGACTGATAATATCGCTTGACGAAGAAGCGCCATGCACCAAAAACGTCGCCTTTTACACACCGCCGGTTAGCACGGTTGGCTACGTACGGTGCGAAAGAAGTTCAACACACATACATGTATCGCTGTACGTGTATGTATGCCACTACGTGTAATGTTATTGAGGGACTGATTGTGTGTTGTTGTCTTGCTGTGGTCTGGAACTGTTGTTGTTGATGTTGTTGTTTTGCTGCCTTGTCCAAGCTGGCATTTATTGTTGAAAACCGGCAGGAATTGATAGACTTTTGCAAATTGGACTTATGTACTTTATTTTAGTAACGTTTTTATTTTTAGTGATTTGTTTTATACCTTCCAACCGTTTGTTGTATTGTTTGTTGTTGTGGCTTTCTGACCCGCCGCTACTGGACGTCTGTGAAATAGACCTTCATAGCTCATCGGATTTCTCCTGCGGTATGAATAGACATTCGGATACCGATTGAAATTTTGAACAATGAAACGAACGGTTGCCCGAGTGCTTGTCTCAACCCCTCGCCACCCCACCACGCCCCACCCCTCCGCCACGCAGGGGAAGTCTTTCATCAAGGAGGCTCTGAAGTGCATGGCTCAAGGGCTGCGCGGCCGCTTCAACTGCAACCAGCGCAAGTGCTCGGCGCTCAGCGAGCTGTCCCTGCAGCTGCAGCGGGAGTGTTACCACCGACACGAGCTGTGCGCCGCCGCGAGGCCCAACGCCGAGGCCATGGCCCTGTCCGTGCCGCCCCCCACCGCGCTCCCCAAGGGGTAAGTGAACCCTGGGGAGAGGAGCTGGGGGGGGGGGGGTAGAGATTGGGGGGGGGGGGAAACACGCTGCACGTCTTCTTCTCTTCCTCCGTGTCGGCGCGTTGCTGAGAGATGCCAACGATTTGTGGAAGAGCGACGCAGGCGACACGTCGATGGGCAGGTCCTTGTAGCTGTGCGACGCCGCTGGCTGTGAGCTGCTGGGCGGATGCCTCTGGCGCTGCCCTGGCGGGCGGTCAGCAGGTGACCCGCGCCTGCCCATTGCTCGCTCCGCTCCGCAGTCGCGGGCAGTGGGGCCGTCTTTTATCTTCTACTTGTGGTTGGATCGTGAATATACAATTGCAATTTGTGCAATCGCTCTCTCGAAGAGACACACACAAAGAGAGAGAGTGAATCAGGGGAATCACAGACTACCGGGACGGTAGCCAGGCAGTGAGGGAGTCGGCGCCAAATATCACCCTCCAGAGCTCTGCCGAACTCTATTTATTGCGATGTTAATGGCCGATTCACCAGTGTTCATGTTCGTGTAGAGATGAGCGAATCCATCCGTGCAATGTTTGAACGCGACGCCGCGGTCCACAGATTGTGAGGAAGTCAAAAGCCACGAAAGAGTTCTGTTGGTAAGGGGGTCAGTGAAGCGGGTAAATTAACAGAGCATGAAGGCAGTGGGACGCGGGGGGTGTGATTGTGAGTGGTGGGGGGCACGGTGTGATTGTGAGTGGTGGGGGGCACGGTGTGATTGTGAGTGGTGGGGGGCACGGTGTGATTGTGAGTGGTGGGGGGCACGGTGTGATTGTGAGTGGTGGGGGGCACGGTGTGATTGTGAGTGGTGGGGGGCACGGTGTGATTGTGAGTGGTGGGGGGCACGGTGTGATTGTGAGTGGTGGGGGGCACGGTGTGAGTGGTGGGGGGCACGGTGTGAGTGGTGGGGGGCACGGTGGGAGTGGTGGGGGGCACGGTGGGAGTGGTGGGGGGCACGGTGTGGTTGTGAGTGGTGGGGGGCACGGTGTGGTTGTGAGTGGAGGGGGGCACGGTGTGGTTGTGAGTGGAGGGGGGCACGGTGTGATTGTGAGTGGTGGGGGGCACGGTGTGAGTGGTGGGGGGCACGGTGTGAGTGGTGGGGGGCACGGTGGGAGTGGTGGGGGGCATGGTATGAGTGGTGGGGGGCACGGTGTGATTGTGAGTGGAGGGGGCACGGTGTGGTTGTGAGTGGTGGGGGGCACGGTGTGGTTGTGAGTGGAGGGGGGCACGGTGTGGTTGTGAGTGGAGGGGGGCACGGTGTGATTGTGAGTGGTGGTGGGCACGTTGTGATTGTGAGTGGTGGGGGGCGCGGTGCGAGTGGTGGGGGGCACGATGTGATTGTGAGTGGAGGGGGCACGGTGTGGTTGTGAGTGGTGGGGGGCACGGTGTGGTTGTGAGTGGAGGGGGGCACGGTGTGGTTGTGAGTGGAGGGGGGCACGGTGTGATTGTGAGTGGTGGTGGGCACGTTGTGATTGTGAGTGGTGGGGGGCGCGGTGCGAGTGGTGGGGGGCACGATGTGATTGTGAGTGGTGGGGGGCACGGTGTGAGTGGAGGGGGGCACGGTGTGAGTGGAGGGGGGCACGGTGTGATTGTGAGTGGTGGTGGGCACGTTGTGATTGTGAGTGGTGGGGGGCGCGGTGCGAGTGGTGGGGGGCACGATGTGATTGTGAGTGGTGGGGGGCACGGTGTGAGTGGAGGGGGGCACGGTGTGAGTGGAGGGGGGCACGGTGTGATTGTGAGTGGTGGTGGGCACGTTGTGATTGTGAGTGGTGGGGGGCGCGGTGCGAGTGGTGGGGGGCACGATGTGATTGTGAGTGGTGGGGGGCACGGTGTGAGTGGTGGGGGGCACGGTGTGACGCTCGGCCCTCTTCCCCCCCCGCCCCTCGCAGCCCCTACCTGGAGCTGCTGCGGGCGCTCTTCTCGTGCGACAACGCCACCTCGGCCGCCGTGCGCCGCGCCCTCTCGGCGCGTCTCGGCAAGGCGCACGCCTCCGCCCTGGCGCAGATGCTGGGGGGCAGCGCCCCGCGACGACAACACCCGGGCAAGCCCGCTCCGGGAGAGGCGAGCGAGGGGGGCAGGGAGGGGGCCAAGGAGGGGGGGAAAGAGGGAAGCAGGGATGGTGGAAGGGAGGGGGGTAAGGAGGGGGGTAAAGACGGAGGACGCAGAGGAGCGTCAGGCGCCCATCACCCAAAATCTGGCAAAAGCTCCCAGTAGAGAAGTCCCCCCCACCCCGCCCATCACCTCCCACGCCCCCCCACCCCACGTTTCTCGGTCCATTCGACCAGGATCTATGCCAGGGTTTCCCAAATTCTAAACAAAGTCCTCGCGACCCACCGCGGTGTGGTTTTCCGTGCGTACCGAATACCGGCGCATGTGCACGCTACACGCGCCTGGTGATTGGTCAACGTGGCGACATGCACGCACTGTGCTGTGGGCAGTGAGGATCGGGTGGCAGGGGGAGGGAGGATTTTGGAAGCCCTGGGATGTGCCAAACCAACCCGACCGAGGAGACGGATTCATCGGCGTGTGAACATGCATGCGCAATCCTCCAGATCGTGCATGCGCCACACCGCCCCCCCCCCCCCACCGCTCAATCTCATGGCGACGGGAACACAGCTTCTCACAGCGGGGCCCGATCAGTGAACCACGCGCGGTCACCTCGAGCCAAGAGTTGGGTTTGGCGAGTGATGGGTCCCCAAGAGATGTTGAGAGCACCGATTAAAATGAAAACCCAATACTTAACCCTAATCTGAACGCAAAAAAATTACGAGAAAATTATCTTAGCCCATCGGTCAGAGGTGAGGTGACAAATGTTCCCGATAATCATATCCCATCGGTAGTAAGTAGCCAATGAAACGTAACTTGACTCGAATACGATCATTGGGGACGATAACTTACGATAACAACACGTACGCACACTATATATATAGTATATATACGCAAATACATCACCAGCTTTGGCGATGCAGATGTTTGGGATTTTGAAATCGTACGCAATGTAAGAGCGTACGCCACACTTACGTGATGCTGCTATAGAGGATCGTAGACTGTAGATTTACAAAAAGCTGCTATCTCTCTATCTCTATGGAAGTAGGGGAAGAAACAGAGGAAGTAACGTGTACCGCGATGCGGAGACGCACCGTGACACTGGGACACGGAATCATTGACCCACTGTTTATCGAGGTCGCCACTTCGCGCGACCTCGACACCAACTCTACCTCGGCGCGACGGGAGCGACAACGGGAGCCCCCCCCCTCCTCCTCGCGTGTGGGGGGATGGGGGGCGGAAAACTGAGAATTTTCTTTTGTTTCAGCCGCCGATATTTGATGGAAAAACGCGGCCGAACCAAAAGAAAACATCTAAAATCCGCGGAGATATTTCCCCCTTCCAAACTCGGCGTTCCCGCAGGCGCGCGCTACGCACGGAGCCACACGCGCGGCGTAGGCGCCGTCTCCCTCCGGGGGGTTCTCGGCGTGGTCAAAGTTCGACACCAAGGAGCGGTGTGTTGCCTGTGTTTGTTTGTCGTTGTTGTTGTTGTGTGTGGAGCTCACTTCCCCGAGCCTCATTCACACTTTGAAACGTGTGGACCTCGCTAGCGGTTTGTTTTCGTTGTTGGGAATTGAATCTCGTGCAGACTTTACGTTCAAATGCGGACGAAAAGAGACGTTCAACCTCAACCACGCGTTTCGGGCCACATACCACCGCACACCACCCTCATCATCATCACCACCAACAGTATCCACACACACGCACACGCACGTACGCAATCATGACCCGATCAAGTGATGGCGCCAGCAGCAGAGAGGGGGGTTCACTCGCACGCCGAACCACCTCGAGTGGGTCAGTCGCCAATGGTATCGACCCAAAGTCGTCGTGGGCCACCCCCTACCTCGGTCGACTCAGCCACAGGGTGAATGCCCTGTGGCTGAGTCGACCTAGGCGTCCGCTCCTCGTGCGTCGTGCCAACCTCAACAGCTGCTCGCTCACAACAATCGTGTTCGCCTTTTACACGAGGAAGCCTCTCCAGGCGGATATCTCTTGCGCGTGAGTTTATTTCAATCAGAGGCAGGCGCGCACCGACCGCGCGCTTCTGTACAACAGCGCCGCCCAGAGCCTCTCCGCCGTCATCGCTTCTGCGCGTCCTCTGGCTCCGCGGCCAGGGGGAGGCGCTCGCAGTCGTCCCAACTCGTGGATGTGGCCCCACTGAAGGCGGTGGGGGGTGGGAGGGGGGGACAATGGACAATTGACCCCCCCCGACACGCGCCCGTTCTCATCACACCCCGGAAGCTAAGCAGGGCTGAGCCTGCATGCTGCTCGGATGGGAAACCACCGTGCACAGCACTCAGGGCAGCCGAGAGGGGGGAGCAGTGAGAGACATGACCCCCCCCGCCGCCTCGCTAGTGCGGAACACAAAGAGAGAGAGAGAGGATGAGTCGACGGGGAGCGACTGAGTGGGGTGAGATCCGAGCGGAACGGCACGAGCGGGGATTGTGTTACGGTCAACAACATGCACAACAACAACAACAACCGAACTGGTGGGTATGAATCAGATTCATTTAGCTTGGACAGGTCAGCCGAGTTCACTGGAAGCCTAACGACTCTAGAGTCGCGCGAGAGGAACACAGCCACGGAGAACTGTGCAGAGACGACACAGGCGGGCGGGCGTCCACCCCACACAGCCCCTCCCCCTGCTCGCAGCCCGGACCCCCAACGCCTTGCTCGTGACCCCACCTCGACTCACACGACCTCACCAGAAACTCTCCTTATTCATGGCTCCACCTCAACTCACGCGATCTCACCAGAAACTCCCCTTATTCATGGCTCCACCTCGACTCACACGATCTCACCAGACACTCACCTTACTCGTGACCCCACCTCTACACACACGATCTCACCAGAAACTCCCCTTATTCATGGCTCCACCTCGACTCACGCGATCTCACCAGACACTCACCTTATTTGTGACCCCACCTCGACTCACACGATCTCACCAAACACTCACCTTACTCGTGACCCCAACTCGACTCACGCGATCTCACCAGACACTCACCTTACTCGTGACCCCAACTCGACTCACGCGATCTCACCAGACACTCACCTTACTCGTGATCCCAACTCGACTCACGCGATCTCACCAAACACTCACCTTACTCGTGACCCCAACTCGACTCACGCGATCTCACCAAACATTCACCTTACTCGTGACCCCAACTCGACTCACGCGATCTCACCAAACGCTCACCTTACTCGTGATCCCAACTCGACTCACGCGATCTCACCAAACACTCATCTTACTCGTGACCCCAACTCGACTCACACGATCTCACCAGAAACTCCCCTTATTCATGGCTCCACCTCGACTCACACGATCTCACCAAACACTCACCTTACTCGTGACCCCAACTCGACTCACGCGATCTCACCAGACACTCACCTTAATCGTGACCCCAACGCGACTCACACGATCTCACCAAACACTCACCTTACTCGTGACCCCAACTCGACTCACGCGATTTCACCAGACACTCACCTTACTCGTGACCCCAACTCGACTCACGCGATCTCACCAGACACTCACCTTACTTGTGACCCCAACTCTACTCACGCGATTTCACCAAACACTCACCTTACTCGTGACCCCAACTCGACTCACGCGATCTCACCAGACACTCACCTTACTCGTGACCCCAACTCGACTCACGCGATCTCACCAGACACTCACCTTACTTGTGACCCCAACTCGACTCACACGATCACACCAAACACTCACCTTACTCGTGACCCCAACTCGACTCACACGATCTCACCAAACACTCACCTTACTTGTGACCCCAACTCGACTCACGCGATCTCACCAGACACTCACCTTACTCATGGCCCCAACTCGACTCACGCGATCTCACCAAACACTCACCTTACTTGTGACCCCAACTCGACTCACGCGATCTCACCAGACACTCACCTTTCTCATGGCCCCAACTCGACTCACGCGATCTCACCAGACACTCACCTTACTCGTGACCCCAACTCGACTCACACGATCTCACCAGACACTCACCTTACTTGTGACCCCAACTCGACTCACGCGATCTCACCAGACACTCACCTTACTCATGGCCCCAACTCGACTCACGCGATCTCACCAGACACTCACCTTACTCGTGACCCCAACTCGACTCACGCGATCTCACCAAACACTCACCTTACTTGTGACCCCAACTCGACTCACGCGATCTCACCAGACACTCACCTTACTCATGGCCCCAACTCGACTCACGCGATCTCACCAGACACTCACCTTACTCATGGCCCCAACTCGACTCACGCGATCTCACCAGACACTCACCTTACTTGTGACCCCAACTCGACTCACGCATTCTCACCAGACACTCACTTTACTTGTGACCCCAACTCGACTCACGCGATCTCACCAGACACTCACCTTACTCGTGACTAGAACCCGGCAACTGCCCAATGCCCTTACCATGACCATGCCCCCAATCCAATCTCCAGCGTTTCGCCCGGTTTCAACCCCCCTCCCCCCGCTGCACCCATGGTACACCTTCCATCAGGAGACCCCCCTCCGGATCAAATACCGTAGCAGAGCCAACGTCGTGGGAACATTTGAGAGCATTAAAAAAACAGCCGTGAAAGACAACGTTTGTTTGTAAACGACAACAAGAGCGAGTCCGAAGTTCGATGCCGTGGTCAAGGTGTTGTGTGTCAATTAAAAAAAACCACGAAGGGATGGCGCGGAGCCGAAGTTAATCCGCCCAACCAGCACGGTGGGTGGCGTAACCAGAGCGGAAGAAGACCTCCCCGTTCATCCTGGAGGGGGGGGGGGGGGTTGCCTTAGGGGCTTGGGGGGGTTCAACCGTGAAACTCCGGGGCCATTGAATTCACGATTGTTCGCGTGTCCACGTTCCGTGGTGGTCCCAGCGCCTCCGCCACACAAACTCAGGTATCGCCGACGCGCTCTCGGCGTCCGAGTTGACGCGTAGACGGCGCCCAGGAGCGGTCGCGACGCGGTGGGGAGCGCGCGCGATGGACGGTCCCGAGCCAGCCGGGCGCCGTGCCCCGCGCGCGGCTCCCTCGCGTTTTGTACGAAATCTGCGAGCCACGCGCTCCAGACACAGCCGCCGCATATATTTATGTTATTTATTGCGCTTCTCGTGCTACTGCCACGGCTCTCGTCGCTGTCGTTGCTGCTACACGGCCACGTTACGTCGCAGTATTCGCTGGTGGCCCGTTTTGCCAGAGGAGGGCAACATTCACTGGGTTCACAATCAGTTTTTTTGTGGGGGGAGGTTATTGGAATTCGTGTTTATTAGTGTTTATTAGAGTAAAAATAAAAGTTTGGAAATCGATAAAAAAAATTCTACTCAAATGAATAAGAAATGTCCATGTCAAGAGCAAGACAAATAATGGCACATTCTGTTGTTTCTTATTTGTCCCCAACTTGATCTCAATTGTGGTGCCGTCAGTGCCACGTGACGCGAAGCAGGGCACCCCCACGTGGTAGAGGACGGCGCACGGAAGCGGACCCCACGGAGCTCCCTCTGAGTCCCTCGAGGTGACCTGCGGTCCACTTTCCCACCCGGCTTGCCACTGAGGTTAATGTTGGTCGCATCACATTAAACCCAACGTCTTCAATTACATGAGCTAGAATGCAGACAAATGTATCGGCAGAACCAATTTGTAATGTGATGGGATTATTTTACGTGCAGTCATTGGCCGCAGAGCTGAGACCATCAAACCTCTTATGCACCCAGTTTAAGCACGGGCGACTGACTACTTGGATTCGAGTTCAGGATCTCGCTCAGTGCTCTGACCTGCTAGCCCACTCGGCCACCGAAGACGTGAACGACCCTAACCGATTGC
This sequence comes from Lampetra planeri, assembly GCF_965212315.1. Classification (NCBI taxonomy): domain Eukaryota; kingdom Metazoa; phylum Chordata; class Hyperoartia; order Petromyzontiformes; family Petromyzontidae; genus Lampetra; species Lampetra planeri. The sequence goes on along the minus strand of NC_136118.1, from coordinate 1,006,270 downwards.
TTGTGCGTGCACACGAACGCCCGAGGGCCATCCGTCCGGCGCGCTTTGTGAACCCAGCGAATGACCGTGCACAACATCACATTTCCTCCCCCGCGCTGCAGCGAGAAACACCGCCGCTCTGATAAAAACAAACCACTGCAGCAGCCACATCACGATGGGCTTTAGGGCTCAAGGGGTGGTACGGCTACTGGGCGTGCGTGACGTGCCCACACGCGTGGTAAGGGAGGGAGCACGGGGAAGAATGTGATCAGCAGGAGTCAGGGATACCCCTGGCTCGCCATTTGGAACGTTTAAACCTCACCCCGTGCGCGCACCGATTGCTGCTCTGGCTCACAGACTCAGTAACTCGGCGGGCGCCTCGTACACGTGTGCTCTGTGTGTGCTCTGTGTGTGCGTGTGCTCTGTGTGTGCGTGTGTTCGATTTGTCCCGATTCGCACTGGCGGGTCGCGCTTATGACTCTCCACCGGCTGCTACGGAGCGCGGCGACTCGTCCAGCCTCGCCCGCCCGCGTGGCGGCTGCCACCCGGAGCTCGCTGCTTTATCCGTGACCGAGTCGGCCTGGCAAGGAGCCGCCGCGATCGACTTTAATACGACGGATACACTCAAGCCACATGGAATATACTTATCCGAAACATTCTCTTTGATACATACATATATAATTATCTATATTCTTGTATACTGTAATAGCACAATTATGTTATTGCATTTAATCACAAATAAATACATATATAAGTATACCTGTGCTTGTTTGCCGCGTGTTATTTAGAGATGGTGGGTACGAGCAAGTGGGGGGATCGTGAACCCATGCGTGCGGACTCGTGAGGCGGTGCCGCAGTGGCGAGATGTTTAACTCTAAACGTTGTAAAGTGTCACGGTCGGATACATACAAATATATCATAACTCCTTGCAAAGTCATCCCACTCACGCGCAGGATCAATATGTACACGTCCTTCAACCCCACTGTAGCCGCCTCCTCTCGAGACCAGAGTCGTCTCCCTTGTAAGGGTGACCTGGGGCATCAGTCTGCCAGTAGGGGGCGATGTTTGCTGCTGCTGCGCGTGTGCGATGGGGCGCCGCAGTGGCTTGGAGATGTCAACTACCTCGCCTGTGTACAGGGGGTCGTGGGTTCGATACTGACTCTGACGTCTGCTCTTTATTTGGAGTTTGCGGTGTCTCTCTCCCCGTGGTCATGTGGTTTTTTCCGGGTTCTCCACGTTTAGAAACACGCGTTTAGAGTATTTGGCTGCTCTACAATTCCACACGATAAGCCACTTAGTTGAGCTTTCATTGATCGATTCTGAAAAATATATATATTTAGCTTAGTGGCCAATACCTGGTAAAATAACAAAGTAAGTTGATAATTGTAGTTAGAATCGGTATCACTTCCTACATCCGTTTCATCCCAGGCGATTAAAATCTTCATGTGGCGTTGGCCAAATATTCCAATGCAGGGACCTACTAAACACTATTCTTGAGGCTTTGACTGCTTCCATAACGCATTCAGCTGCCAGTTCCATCCAACCGCAGGTGCCACGGTCTTGACAGTGAAACGTCTACGGCCACTCTCTCCAGTGATCATCGCCACTGACCCCCTCCACTGACCCCCTCCACTGACCCCCTCCACTGACCCCCTTCACTGACCCTCTCCACTGACCCCCTCCACTGACCCCTCCACTGACCGTCTGCACTGACCCCCTCCTCTGACCCCCTCCACTGACCCCTCCACTGACCCCCTCCACTGACCCTCCACTGACCCCCTCCACTGACCCCCTCCACTGACCCCTTCCACTAATCCCCTCCACTGACCCCCTCCACTGACCCCCTCCACTGACCCCTTCCACTGACCCCTCCACTGACCCTCTGCACTGACCCCCTCCACTGACCCCCTCCACTGACCCCTCCACTGACCCCCTCCACTGACCCCTTCCACTGACCCCCTCCACTGACCCCCTCCACTGACCCCCTCCACTGACCCCTCCACTGACCCCTTCCACTGACCCCCTCCACTGACCATCTCCACTGACCCCCTCCACTGACCCTCTCCACTGACCCTCTGCACTGACCCCCTCCACTGACCCCCTCCACTGACCCTCTCCACTGACCCTCTCCACTGACCCCCTCCACTGACCCCTCCACTGACCCCTTCCACTGACCCCCTCCACTGACCATCTCCACTGACCCCCTCCACTGACCCCTCCACTGACCCCCTCCACTGACCATCTCCACTGACCCCCTCCACTGACCCTCTCCACTGACCCCCTCCACTGACCCCCTCCACTGACCCCCTCCACTGACCCTCGTGTGAGCGAGCGACTTCCGCGCTCTCCAATGGAAACGCATTCCTGTGGAAACGATGACGGAGCCGTGCTGGACTCGTCTCGGGCTAAACGCGACCCTGGTGATGACATCAATCACCGCGAGCAGTCAGATAGAGAAGCAGCAGCAGCGGCAGCGATAAGGCGAGAGACGACCCAGACGCTCTCACAGCCCGGCTCCCACCGCCACCCTCCCTCCTCCCCGCCGCCGGCTCAGCCTCAACTACGGCTCCCTCCACGCGTTATCGTTCCAGCCGTTGCTGCCACCCCCATGCGGCGTCAGCCGATGCTCCGTGAGCGGCTCGGCTTGGCTTAATCTCCAGCTCAGCGCCGAGGGGCGCGTCGCGCTACCCCCCCCCCCCAACACTCTGCGCGCCCTTCTACCCCTGCGCCCTCGCAATGACCCAGACCCCCCCCCCACCCGTAATTGTGCGGGGGCACAATTACGGGTGGAGGGGGGGGGCGTTCAGGTATTGCACAGTCCCCCGGTGCCTAAGTGACTCCTGGACATGTGTGAAGAAGAGCTTCACAGCTCATGGCATTTCTCCTGCAGAGTGAATACAAGACACATCTCGTTCCGATTGGACGGCCCGTGGGGAGCGACCACGCCGTGGTTGGCGCACTGCGCCACCAGCTCAGCGACCCTGCGTTGGATTCCTGGCCACGGCTGACATCAGTGGCGAGTGGTTTGGGAACCTGCGGTGGGGTTCGGCCCTCGGTCGTCGCCTCAGCCTGAGCGATGACTTGGCGCGGTGTGTAAAGATCCGCTGCTAGCCGCAACAACCCCTCACGCGCCGTACCGGTCTTAATCGGCTCTCGCTGACAACGCTCACCCCTGAAGGTTTGTGAACTCCGTGCGGATGATCTTTACCGCTGTATTCACGTGGATATAACTGCTTACGTATCGACGGCTGTATGTACGTATGTGTACATATGAACGTGCCTAACGGTCAACACAGCCAATACTTCGTACACAACAGAATCGTGCCCTTGATTCAACCAGGGAATGCAAACGCGGCCCCCCCACGCGTCCCCCCCCCCTCTGGATGAGATCGAGCCAGGCCCGTGTGGAGCTCCTCGCGCGACGTCATCGTCGTCATCATCTCAAGACGCCGTGCAAACAGGGGCACCCACGCCGCGTGAAATGTGAATTAAAAACGCGCCCTCCCTCCCCTAATTCCTCCCTCCCCCGCGCGGGGAGGCCGGCACGACCCGTGACTTCCACAAATACCCCGAGATAAGGGCTCTTGACATCTCCATCCCCAATGGCCCCAGCGGTCAGAAGAGCGAGGCGAGACAAAACCACCACCACCTTCGCCGCCTTTCCGTTTCCGTTCTCACCACGAGCACCACGATCGTAAGAAAAACGCGCGATCCGATCGTGAACATCGCAACCTGCAAACCGTCGACATTATTCACGGATCCATTCGGTGCGTACCCCCCCCATCCCCGGTGATGATGTCGATTCCCGCGCCGCGCACGGAGATTCTCGACTGGAACGGACGCGTCCCCGTCTGTAACTTCAACAGCGACGACTTCTTCACCAGCGGCGACTTCTTCACCAGCGACCCACGTCCTCGTGACGAGGTGGAGACGCGCTGCCTGCACGGGGCGGAGCTGCTGAGTCTCCCCGAGGAATTGACCGTGGAGCCTCACGATAATCACCGTCGCCATCATCGTCGTCGTCGTCATCGACTTAGCGCTCGCTCGCCCTACGATGGGGTCGAGGGATCCCCCCTGCACGGCGGTACAGGTACGTGCAGGCGTCACACCCGCTATACACCTGTACACAACCCTGGCACCTGTACACACCCTGTCACCTTTCTAGATTTGAAGTTTTCGTGAAAAAGAAAAGTGATATTTAGTTGTTTTTTCACTTTTTTATTTTTATTTTTTTATTTTTTATTTTCACCGACGTGACTTTACCGAAAGAACCCTGTCACCTGTACAGCCCTCTCACCTGTACAGCCCCTCTCACCTGCACAGGCCTTCTCACCTGTACAGCCCCTCTCACCTGCATAGGCACCCTCCTGGCCACCGCGCAGCCCAACCCGAACCCCTGGCAACTCTCCAAAGCAGTTTCCTAAGGAAGCACGAACCAGGCTCGAATCCGCTTGGCTGGAGGAATCTCACGAGATCGGGCACATTCCAAATAATGCTGCCACAATTCACGAACGTGAGGAGGGGGCTCCATTCTCGACTCCGAACTCCGCTCCCCTCGCGATTTCACGACCCCGCAGACGGCGGCGCCAGGGAGCTCGTGGGGGCCGTGGTGGCGGGGAGGTCCGCCGGACCCGCTTCGGGGCCCGAGACCCGCGACCTCGGCGCGGGCTCGGGGGAGGCGCGGCGACCCCCTCGCCGCAGGAGGCCGCGCGTCCTCTTCTCGCAGGCGCAGGTGTGCGCCCTGGAGCGCCGCTTCGCTCGGCAGCGCTACCTGTCGGCTCAGGAGCGCGACCACCTGGCGGGTGGCCTCAAGCTCACGCCCACGCAAGTGAAGATCTGGTTCCAGAACCGCAGGTACAAGACCAAGCGGCAGCTGCGAGAGGGCGCTCACCTGGAGGGGGCTCACCTGGAGGGGGCCCACCTGCAGGGGGTCCCGTTGGGGGGGCTCTTTTTTGGGGACTCGTCGGCTCCGCGGGCCGGGGAGTCGGCGGGCGGCCTTGCTGCTCCGTGGGCCGGCCCCTTCCCGTATCCCGGGGCCCTCCCTCCCCCGCCCGCGTGTGGGGCCCCATTCACCCCCCAGGCGGGGCACTGCACGGTGAGCGGAGGCGGCGGCTCCCTTTGCTTCGCCCGTGAATCTGCCTTCGGTCCCGCGGGGTCCGGGAGTCCCGGGGACTTGGGGGGCTTCGTGGGATCCGCGGGGCCCGGCGCGTTCGCGTGCCCCTGCCTGGCCGCGGGGTTTCCTTCCCCGCTGTTGTGACTCGTTCCCTTCTGCCTGCGGCCCCGAGGTCGCACCCCATCCCCCCCCCCCCCCCGTGTCCGAGTGAGGCAGTCCCACTGCGCGGAGCCGTCCCCGTGTGCTGCACACAAACAGCTCCGAGCGTGACCTCCACGTGGGACTCATTCCTGTCGAGATATTTCAACAACTGCGTGCACGAATAGACCACTCTGCACATGGACACGGTTTGTGTGATGGTGGCATTGTGCGCATAGTGATGGTTAAATCCCACGTTCGCTATAAATAGTGCGAGCTGTGCCTTCCTGCTGTTTGTCAGCACACCCTCTTGTGTGTCGTTACATCTCTCGGCTTGGTCACGGATTTAATTTCACTTCTTCTGTTTTCCTGTGGCTGACACTGAGCAAAGATCAGGGACGGTCTATTTGAGGTTGGCCAGACACCACCGCATTGCGTCAACCCGGGACGTTGTTGAACTCTGGCCGCGGGCCTCCTCCTCACCTCGTGTTCGGTGCAGCGAGTCGCGAGGCCTTCCATCGTCCGGTCTGGGTGACCGCATTGGCAGGCAAAGGAGCCTCCTTGTGGTGTTCCTTTTGTGCTTGAGGTGTCCCACAGTCTCCCACGTTGACACGGCCCATTGTTCGCCGCTTGTTGCAGATTTTTTACGGTTGAAATCCAGGAGCCGTCTCGGTTACGACTTCCGTGTGCACAACAGTCAGAGTAACACGAAGCGCCGTCTGCCTCACGTTGAAGGTCCCCGTGGCCTCATTCGTAAAGAGGAGGCCATTGTGTGCGGGCGCCAGAGTCAAATTTATAAAAACGACGAATTCATAAAATGACACCACAAATTACTCAATTCGAATCTAAACTAAAACTACACTCGACTTATATTCAGCAGGTAGGTCCCACTGAGCTATGTAGCTCTTTTTCAGAAGCGGCTTGCCCACAGATGATAACATAATGAAGTGGCTTATCACGTGGAAATGTATAGCAGCCAAATACTCTAAACGGGTGCTTCTAAATGTGGAGTAGAAAACTGGAGGACCCGGAAAAAAATCCACGCGACCACGGGGAGAGACGCACGCACACTCCAAATATAGAGCAGGCGTCAGGGTCGTTATCAAACCCACAACCTCCTGTACACCAGGCGAGGTAGTTAACATCTCCTAGTCACTGCGGCGCCCCATCGCACACGCGCAGCAAACATCGCCCCCTACTGATGCCCCAGGTCACCCTTACAAGGGAGACGACTCTGGTCTCTAGAGGAGTCGGCGACAGTGGGGTTGAAGGACGTGTACATATTGATCCTGCGCGTGAGTGGGATGATTTTACAAGGAGTTATGATATATTTGTATTTAACCGACCGTGACACTTTGGAGCATTTTTCACTTGAGTAAAACAGAAAAGCACTCGTTCCAATAATACGGTCAATTGAAAAACATGTGCCGTGGAGAAGGGCCATTGCTCGACACGTGGCCTATTAAATATTTGTCCTTTAAAGGCCGCAGTTTTGTTTTTGTTGACGAATGTGTTGAGAATGTTGTTGTTGTTTGTGCACCGATGCCAACGCAGCAGCGGCAGCAGCAGCAGCAGCAACTACAACACCGCATCGCGTGTTAAACCGCGTACTCCATTTGAGGCGTCAACTGCAGAGACGGAGCGCCGACATCGGCTCGCGTCTGCCGGAGCGAGACTACTGCGAGAGGAGGGGTCGGAAACCAATGTAACAAGTAGAGCAATTTTTTTTTATTCGGTCATAAAAACCAACTCAATATTTCAAAAGTCGCAATGCACTGTGCGGGAAATACGAGACGAGGCAGTCATTAACAAATAACGTCACAGTCCTTGAAGAGCCGCATGACGCTCCGGAGCTACAGGTTGCTCACTCCTGCCCATGGTACATTGGACTTCCATGGTAAACTGGAGTCCCATGGTAAACTGGACTTCAATGGTAAACTGGACTCCCATGGTAAACTGGACTCCCATGGTAAACTGGACTCCCATGGTAACCTGGACTTGCATGGTAAACTGGACTTGCATGGTAAACTGGACTCCCATGGTAAACTGGACTCCCATGGTAAACTGGACTCCCATGGTGAAATGGACTCCCATGGTAAACTGAACTCCCATGGTGAAATGGACTCCCATGGTAAACTGGACTTGCATGGTAAACTGGACTCTCATGGTAAACTAAACTCCCATGGTAAACTGGATTTCCATGGTAAACTGGACTCCCATTGTAAAATTAACTTGCATGGTAAACTGAACTTTCATGGTAAACTGAGCTTCCATGGTAAACTAAACTCCCATGGTAAACTAAACTCCCATGGTAAACTTGACTTCCATGGTCAGAGTTTGGCAACCAAAATAACAAGAAGAGCCTTTTTTTCGAATTCGGCAACAACCCCCCCCCCCCCCCCATATTTCACGCGCCGCAAAGCAGTCCTCAAAAGAGCCGCAAGCTGCCGACCCCTGGGATTGGCTGTGGCGAGGACGTGACGGCTTGGTGCAGGTGGCGATGGTTGAGGCTGCGGCCCGACTCGCCACCAGGCGGCGCTGCTGCTCCACGCGGCGCGAGCTCGCGGCCGGGGGTCGCGGCTCAGCCCGGAATCGCCGCGGCGGTCATTGGCGGGGTCAGGCAACGAGGAGCGACACAAAAACAAAACAGCAGCAGAAGTAGCAACAGCAGGAGCAGCAGCAGCAGCAGCAAAACAGTTCACAACAGCAGTTGATGACTGCGATCAGAGCCTGCTGCGATGCCAGCACCGCCGCAAGCTTGAGTCGCACAATTCTGCAGGGCTACGAGATGTCACCAGTGGATGTCGCACTACGAAATGGCCAGTAAATGACAGGTACATAAAACAGGTAACTGACGTATCTGTAAAGATGTGTGAGCGTCATTCCGTAGTCCCCTCACATGTGTGGGGATTCTCCGGGGACACCTGGGCGTGCGCTAAATCAGCGGCATGTCGTCTCTGAACCTTCTCATCGGTTACCTGGGCCCTAAAGAAGCACTCAGTGCGGCGTGGTGACGTTACTATGGACACCCAGGAGGTCACTGCACCTCGGTTTTAATAGGTGCTCGCTTATAACCCTCCCGCTAATCGGGAGGTTATTGCATTGGTAACTGCCAATAGGCAAATCTTAACTGAGCTGTGTCCGATACTGAGCTGCACAGTAAGCAACGGGTGTGCAATTCGTGTGCCGTAGATCAGCCACGGACGAAGACAAAGATCCTCCGTGTAGCTACACAGAGAGTTGGGGAAAGTGCAGTTCGCGAGCACCTATCAAGATCGGAGCACCAGAGGAGGCGGTGGTGGTCGTGACCACGCTCGGCGCCTTTGTCTCTCGTGGTGTCTACCCAACTCACCAGGTAGTCGTTTAAGGCTGAGTAGTCCTAGGGGAGGGGACTAGAGCCAGTTTAAATATCACGAACCACCGCTGTTAGCCGTGCGCAGGGACCGAACTCAGGTGGCCAGGTTCGTAGCGCCGTCTCCGAACCACTGAGCCACAGCTCCAAATTAATCGTACGCAGTGCACACAAAGATCAACATACTCGTCACTGTTGTTGGTTGTGAGCGGGAATCCAACTCGGGTTCGTAGCGCAGCGCCCTAACCACTACACGATCGCACCCCACACTCACACACCGATTACATGCGCGTGTGTATCGGCGTTTGTGTGTCAGTTGTGTGTGTCTGTGTGTGTCGGTGTGTGTGTGTGTCTGTGTGTGTCTGTGTGTATTTGTGTGTGTCTGTGTGTATCTGTGTGTGTTGGTATGTGTGTGTCGGGGTATGTCGATGTGCGTGTGCCGGTGTGCGTGTGTGTGTGTCGGTGTGTGTCGGGGTGTGTGTCTGTGTGTGTCTGTGTGTGTCGGTGTGTCTTTGTGTGTCGGTGTGTGTTGGTGTGTGTGTCTGTGTGTGTCGGAGTCTGTGTGTCTGTGTGTGTGTCGGTGTGTGTGTCTGTGTGACCGTGTGTGTGTCGGTGTGTGTGTGTCTGTGTGTGTCGGTGTGTGTGTGTGTGTCTGTGTGTGTCGGTGTGTGTCTGTGTGTGTGTCGGTGTGTGTGTGTCGGTGTGTGTGTGTCGGTGTGTGTGTCGGTGTGTGTGTATGTGTGTGTCGGTGTGTGTGTGTGTGTCTGTGTGTGTCTGTGTGTGCCGGGGTGTGTGTGTGTGTCGGTGTGTGTGTGTGTCGGTGTGTGTCTGTGTGTGTGTGTCTGTGTGTGTCGGTGTGTGTCTGTGTGTGTGTCGGTGTGTGTCTGTGTGTGTGTCGGTCTGTGTGTGTGTCGGTGGGTGTGTGTGTCTGTGTGTCTCTGTGTGCCGGGGTGTGTGTGTGTGCCGGTGTGTGTGTGTGTGTCGGTGTGTGTCTGTGTGTGTGTCGGTCTGTGTGTGTGTCGGTGTGTGTGTGTGTGTCTGTGTGTGTCTGTGTGTGCCGGGGTGTGTGTGTGTGCCGGGGGGTGTGTGTGTGTCGGTGTGTGTCTGTGTGTGTGTGTCGGTGTGTGTGTGTGTGTCGGTGTGTGTGTGTGTCGGTGTGTGTCTATGTGTGTGTGTCGGTGTGTGTGTGTGTCTGTGTGTGTCTGTGTGTGCGGGGTGTGTGTGTGTGCCGGTGTGTGTGTGTGTGTCGGTGTGTGTGTGTGTGTGCCGGTGTGTGTGTGTCGGTGTGTGTGTACCGTTTTCAGTTCCCCCGGCTGCAGCGCGACTGTGGTTGGAGCGGCAGAAACTGCGATTCCTCACGCGCTTCTGGCCGCGCGTGAGGAATCGGCCCTGAAGTCTGGAGCTTGAAGTCTGGAGCTTGAAGTTTGGAGTTTGAAGTTTGGAGTTTGGAGTTTGAAGTTTGGAAAATAGCGAAGCGAATCCTTGGGGCCCCGCGAGGACCCGGGCCTTCATTCGCGGCCGCGTCACCGCCGGACCCTCCAGGCGGGTGGGAGGGGGGGTAGCGAGGGTGAGCATTTAAGGACCCTGCTGGATTTTCACTCTCAGATTGTTTTTTATTGCGATCCCGCTTAGCGGTTTGTGCCGGCAGCCGCACAAACATCACCATCGCGTCCGTCGTGTTCGTTATGCGCTCCTGGGGGAGGCCCGGGGTGCGACACGTCGAGAATAAAAAAAAACGCATATTTGTTATCATTTGTTTTATATATTGGGAAGAGTGGCAAGACCCCGCAGAATCAGGCTTCAAATATATCTGATGAAAACGTTGTCGATGTCGTTCGGATGTCATCCACCAACATTCTTTAATTACCATGTCCACTGTGAATTACCATGGCCACTATTACTTCCATGACCACTGTGATTCACCATGGCCACCGTTAATTACCATGGCCACTGTGAATTACCATGGCCACTTGATTCACCACGGCCACTTGATTCACCATGGCCACTGTGATTTACCACGACCACTGTGAATTATCACGACCACTATTACTACCATGGCCACTGTGATTTACCACGGCCAAAGTGGATTCACTCGAGGCAGAGGAATGTACACATCATGCGAGGTGTCACGTGGCTCTCACCCGTCACTCGTATCGTGACCACGCTTCTCCGAGGCGTGCTCACGATGCTACTTTTGGGGGCCTAGTAGCCATGAGGCCCCCACCCCCGCTCTCCAAGAGCTGTGACTAACATTGCCCTCCTCGGCCCCCTGTGTTCCCACGCTCAAGTATCCCTCCTCACCAAAACGCGCCCGAGTTCGACTCTGACTCCCGTCACGCGCTCCCTTTCTCGCTGGCCCAACGCTCTCGCACGGCCACTCCCGTCTCTTCACCCCCCCCCCCCCATACACAATCTCCAGCTCCACATTCACCACCGCACCCCCTCCGCTCCATGACCCCTTACGGGACGCCACCAGTCCACGGACTTTCCCCCACCGGTTGCACTTTGGTATTCCCTGCCCCCGCCACCCCCATCCGCGCCCCATCTCCCCCGTGCCTATCTGCTCGTGTAATCTCTCTCCCTGTCGGTGTCCCCCCAGCCATCATGATCAAGGATTAATTTCAGCTGCGTCTGTCCGAGTCCACCACCCAAATCGTATTTTCTGCATCTTTAAGTTGAGTTTGTTTAGCCAGGCGAAGAATAAGGAGACAAGGAAAGTGGCATTTTGTCAGAGCAACATCAACAACAACCGCCATTCGCCACTAAGTGGCGGTGACGTCACCACGACGCTTGTGCCAGGCCATGTGCACCCTGAGGCCACGTGAAGTGTCGAACGCCCGCTGGCAGGAGGTCACGGGGCAGACCCAGGTGCCACGGGTCGACTGACCGAGATGACCGAGACGAGTGGCTGATGCACCACCTGTGCCCCCTACTGTGCCAACTTGCTGTGCTTTAGCCACCCAGCGCTCCGCTCGTTGTTGTGAGCGTCGCTCCTCCGCCCTCCGTTGTTGTTGGAGGGCGACTGCCTCCAACTGCCCAGTAGCGTCCTTCACGAGCCTCCTCCACTGAGGCCGATCTTGACACCGCTGGTACCAGTCATCGGCAAGTCCACTCAGCTCCACGTCCTCCTGTACCACATCACTCCATCTCTTCTCTAGCCCGTGCCGCGCCCGTTTAGCCCCCTCAACATCGGCCCTCCTGTCACACCACATCCAGTATACATCCTCTCGTCAGAAGTCATAGGTTTGATCACGACCCTGACGCCTGCTGTCTATTTGGAGTTTGCATGTTCTCCTCGTGGTCGCGTGGATTTTTCTCCGGATTCTCCGGTTCTTCCCCCCCACATTAAGAATCAACATCACGCGTTTAGAGTATTTGACTGCTATTAATTTCACTCCATTGAGCTATCATTTGTGGCCAGCTCGCTTCTGAAGAGAGCGATATTGCTCAGTGGGCCTCACCTGGTAAAATAAATCAATCGTTTATAGTCACGTGCCACCTACTGCACTCTGCCCGCGACCAGGGAAATATCCCGTGAGACATACATTCCTGATCGTGATCGCCACGTGCGGGTGGATGTGTGGCTCCGGGCTGGATGATGAAGATTATGATGATGGCCGCAGGTGAGTCGCAGTGCCGCCAGAGCGGCGCGATTGCCGCGACTTGAAGGCGACGACCGCGCGTCGATGCGATGCACGTGGCCACTGTTGTCGCGTTGTTGCTGCTTTTAAGAGATCGCTGCTGCAACAACAACAACAACGATGATGATGATGATCAATTTACATTTGTAAGTCGCATTTCATCCGTAGATTCCAATGAGCCGCCGTGTATGGATAGCAGGAACACCCAGGGCACACGGCCAGAACTAGGGGGGTAAACGCCAAACATGTTGGAGGGAGTGTGTTGGAGGGAGTGTGTTGGAGGGAGTGTGTTGGGGGGAGTGTGTTGGAGGGAGTGTGTTGGAGGGAGTGTGTTGGGGGGAGTGTGTTGGGGGGAGTGTGTTGGAGGGAGTGTGTTGGAGGGAGTGTGTTGGAGGGAGTGTGTTGGAGGGAGTGTGTTGGAGGGAGTGTGTTGGAGGGAGTGTGTTGGAGGGAGTGTATTGGGGGGAGTGTGTTGGAGGGAGTGTGTTGGAGGGAGTGTGTTGGGGGGAGTGTGTTGGAGGGAGTGTGTTGGGGGGAGTGTGTTGGAGGGAGTGTGTTGGAGGGAGTGTGTTGGAGGAAGTGTGTTGGAGGGAGTGTGTTGGGGGGAGTGTGTTGGGGGGAGTGTGTTGGAGGGAGTGTGTTGGGGGGAGTGTGTTGGGGGGAGTGTGTTGGAGGGAGTGTTTTGGAGGGAGTGTGTTGGGGGGAGTGTGTTGGAGGGAGTGTGTTGGAGGGAGTGCGTTGGAGGGAGTGTGTTGGAGGGAGTGTGTTGGAGGGAGTGTGTTGGGGGGAGTGTGTTGGAGGGAGTGTGTTGGAGGGAGTGTGTTGGAGGGAGTGTGTTGGGGGGAGTGTGTTGGAGGGAGTGTGTTGGAGGGAGTGTGTTGTGGGGAGTGTGTTGGAGGGAGTGTGTTGGAGGGAGTGTGTTGGGGGGAGTGTGTTGGGGGGAGTGTGTTGGAGGGAGTGTGTTGGAGGGAGTGTGTTGGAGGGAGTGTGTTGGAAGGAGTGTGTTGGAGGGAGTGTGTTGGAGGGAGTGTGTTGGAGGGAGTGTGTTGGGGGGAGTGTGTTGGAGGGAGTGTGTTGGGGGGAGTGTGTTGGAGGGAGTGTGTTGGAGGGAGTGTGTTGGAGGAAGTGTGTTGGAGGGAGTGTGTTGGGGGGAGTGTGTTGGGGAGAGTGTGTTGGAGGGAGTGTGTTGGGGGGAGTGTGTTGGGGGGAGTGTGTTGGAGGGAGTGTTTTGGGGGGAGTGTGTTGGGGGGAGTGTGTTGGAGGGAGTGTGTTGGAGGGAGTGTGTTGGAGGGAGTGTGTTGGAGGGAGTGTGTTGGAGGGAGTGTGTTGGAGGGAGTGTGTTGGAGGGAGTGTATTGGGGGGAGTGTGTTGGAGGGAGTGTGTTGGAGGGAGTGTGTTGGGGGGAGTGTGTTGGAGGGAGTGTGTTGGGGGGAGTGTGTTGGAGGGAGTGTGTTGGAGGGAGTGTGTTGGAGGAAGTGTGTTGGAGGGAGTGTGTTGGGGGGAGTGTGTTGGAGGGAGTGTGTTGGAGGGAGTGTGTTGGGGGGAGTGTGTTGGAGGGAGTGTGTTGGAGGGAGTGTGTTGGAGGGAGTGTGTTGGAGGGAGTTTGTTGGAGGGAGTGTGTTAGGGGGAGTGTGTTGGAGGGTGTGTGTTGGAGGGAGTGTGTTGGAGGGAGTGTGTTGGAGGGAGCGTGTTGGAGGGAGTGTGTTGGGGGGAGTGTGTTGGAGGGAGTGTGTTGGAGGGAGTGTGTTGGAGGGAGTGTGTTGGAGGGAGTGTGTTGGAGGGTGTGTGTTGGGGGGAGTGTGTTGGAGGGAGTGTGTTGGAGGGAGTGTGTTGGAGGGAGTGTGTAGGGGGGAGTGTGTTGGAGGGAGTGTGTTGGAGGGAGTGTGTTGGAGGGAGTGTGTTGGAGGGAGTGTGTTGGGGGGAGTGTGTTGGGGGGAGTGTGTTGGGGGGAGTGTGTTGGAGGGAGTGTGTTGGGGGGAGTGTGTTAGAGGGAGTGTGTTGGAGGGAGTGAGTAGGGGGAGTGTGTTGGGGGGAGTGTGTTGGAGGGAGTGTGTTGGAGGGAGTGTGTTGGGGGAGTGTGTTGGAGGGAGTGTGTTGGAGGGAGTGAGTAGGGGGGAGTGTGTTGGGGGGAGTGTGTTGGAGGGAGTGTGTTGGAGGGAGTGTGTTGGGGGGAGTGTGTTGGGGGGAGTGTGTTGGAGGAAGTGTGTTGGGGGGAGTGTGTTGGAGGGAGTGTGTTGGGGGAGTGTGTTGGGGGAGTGTGTTGGGGGGAGTGTGTTGGGGGGTGTGTTGGAGGGAGTGTGTAGGAGGGAGTGTGTTGGAGGAGTGTGTTGGAGGGAGTGTGTTGGAGGGAGTGTGTTGGAGGGAGTGTGTTGGGGGGAGTGTGTTGGGGGGAGTGTGTTGGCAGGAGTGTGTTGGAGGGAGTGTGTTAGGGGGAGTGTGTTGGAGGGAGTGTGTTGGAGGGAGTGTGTTGGAGGGAGTGTGTTGGAGGGAGTGTGTTGTGGGGAGTGTGTTGGGGGGAGTGTGTTGGGGGAGTGTGTTGGAGAGAGTGTGTTGGGGGGAGTGTGTTGGAGGGAGTGTGTTGGGGGGAGTGTGTTGGGGGAGTGTGTTGGGGGGAGTGTGTTGGAGGAGTGTGTTGGAGGGAGTGGTGTTGGAGGGAGTGTGGTTGGAGGGAGTGTGTTGGAGGGAGTGTGTTGGAGGGAGTGTGTTGGAGGGAGTGTGTTGGGGGGAGTGTGTTGGGGGGAGTGTGTTGGCGGGAGTGTGTTGGAGGGAGTGTGTTGGGGGAGTGTGTTGGAGGGAGTGCGTTGGAGGGAGTGAGTAGGGGGAGTGTGTTGGGGGTGAGTGTGTTGGAGGGAGTGTGTTGTGGGGCGTGTGTTGGGGGGAGTGTGTTGGGGGGAGTGTGTTGGAGAGAGTGTGTTGGGGGGAGTGTGTTGGAGGGAGTGTGTTGGGGGGAGTGTTGTTGGGTGGGTGTGTGTTGGGGGGAGTGTGTTGGGGGGAGTGTGTTGGAGGGAGTGTGTTGGAGGGAGTGTGTTGGAGGGAGTGTGTTGGAGGGAGTGTGTTGGAGGGAGTGTGTTGGAGGGAGTGTGT